>NC_044359.1:36268492-36568492 GCF_007364275.1 Archocentrus centrarchus | reverse complement strand
ATAGTGTGGCATTACAGTTTTCAGTTTGGCCTGATTAAAATCGCCAGCGATTATGCAGGCCGCCTCTGGGTGTGTGTTTTGTAGTGTACTCACAGAACATGTGAGTACACTACAATGTTTCTAAGATTTCTGGGCCGAGTACAAGAACTTCAGTTTGATCTGAATTTAGAAGCAGGAAATTAGAGGTCATCCAGGCCTTAATGTCTTTAAGACATTCCTGCAGTTTAACTAATTGATGTGTGTCATCTGGCTTCATTGATAGGTAAAGCTGAGTATCATCTACATAACAATGAAAATTGATGCAATGCTTTCTAATAATACTGCCTAAGGGAAGCATGTATAATGTAAATAAAATTGGTCCTAGCACAGAACCCTGTGGAACTCCATAATTAACCTTAGTGTTAACATGAACAAATTGGAGTCTATTAGATAAATATGATTCAAATCACTGCAGCACAGTACCTTTATTAATATCTGTAATAAAATGTTATGGTCAACAGTATCAAAGCTGCACTGAGGTCCAACAGGACAAGCACAGAGATGAGTCCACTGTCAGAGGCTGTAAGAAGATCATTGGTAACCTTCACTAATGCTGTTTCTGTACTGTGATGAATTCTGAAACCTGACTGAAACTCTTCAAATAAACCGTTCCTCTGCAGATGATCAGTTAGCTGTTTTACAACTACTCTTTCAAGAGTCTTGGAGAGAAAAGGAAGGTTGGAGATTGGCCTATAATTAGCTAAGACAGCTGGGTCAGTGATGGCTTTTTAAGTAATGGTTTATTATATCTTAAAATCTTGGACAACACCTTCCTTCACCCAGCCAGAACATTAAAGATAGGTCATGGATGGGTATTGCAGCATGACAGTGAGCCAAAACATACCAAGACAAGAAACCTAAAAGAATTAGAGAGTTTTTATAAAGAGGAGTGGGCCAAAATTCCTTCTGAGATGTGTGCAAACCTGATGACCAACTACAAGTAACACATTACCAAGTACTAAGTCATGTTTTGTTTGGGGATCAAATACGTATTTCACACAATGATATGCAAATTAATTGATAACATTGTATTTTTTCTGGATTTTTGGTTCATATTATCTCTCTCTATATATATTAAAATGAAACTACCATGAAAATTAGAGACTCTTCATTTCTTTGTAAGTGAGCAAACTTATGAATTCAGCAGGTAATCAAATAATAATTTCCCCCACTATAAATTGGATTCCATATATCTTTAAGAATTTCTAATACAGAGCATATGTAATACAAACATCCAGTGAACCACTAATGCCACAGCAGTAGTGGTTCTGTTGTTTAATCTTTTAAATTTCATGTTTCATTCAAGAAAAATGGAAGTCTTGTCATGCAAAACATTACATATGAAAAATGTTCTATTAGAACTGTCCTTTGTTGCCAAAGGAAATATTTGGCATTATACTTTCATAATAAGGCAAAGAGCCATTTGTGTGTTTGACTGTTTCTCTGTTTCCCACCAGGTCCTCCGTTTATTATATCACCACCGGAGAACATTACAGTGAACATCTCACAGGACGCCTTCTTCACCTGCCAGGCAGAGGCCTACCCTCGCAACCTAACCTACACGTGGTTCTGGGAAGAGGACAACGTCTTCTTCAAGAAGTAAAGTTATGATCGGTTTCATTACTGTCTGCACTTTCACTTACCTGTATGTACTGTACAGTTCCTCCTGCTCACCAGCTGCAGTCACGAGTCCTGTGATGTGCTGTTTTTGTGGTGGATATTCAGCACAACGGTATCTTCAGAATTGTTGTCTGTTGAAAGCTTTGTCAAGTTTGGGATTCCAACTTTTGTCCCATCAAATTAGCTGTTTTGCAGAAATACATGTTGAAAAGTCACCACTGTGTTGGGCACATGTCATAATGGTATACATTGAGAATAATGTACAGCTTGGTTGCTGAATGAGCAGACAGGAGTGTAAAGACAACATTAAAGTTGACAGACTGCCAAAAAATATTGAAATGAGAGTAGAACATTGCTGCAGTACTGTGAGTTCATTAATTTGAGTTATGCATTTGAGTTTGCTAAGAGAGAATTTGGCAAATTTCTTTAGGTGTGTTGGTATTAGAACCACTGCAGTGCATGTATATATGCCTATATGCTCACATACTCTTTTAATATGAATCCTACACATGATTTTACAATTGAGACCCCAAGTCTGCTGCTCCATCAAAAGTTGTGTATGGAGATCTTTAGGCATCTAAATCAGATGAAACGGTAGAAGTAACAGATGACCAAAAGCAAGTATGCAAACAGGAGCAGAACATTTATAAGAAAAGGAGGAAACGCCTCAGTTTCTGACTGAGCAGCTAAACATCCACATCTTTACCTAGAATTCAAAGTGAAAGAGTTTCAGCTGTTCACTTTTTATGAACAAGTCATCAGAATGCTCACATCCTCAGATGACTGCTCTCTTCTCAAAGATACAACTCTGAAACACTGAATGAGCAGATTTTAGGCTTTTTGGGAAATTCTCTAAACATGAAAATATCTGATACCTTTGCATTGTGGAGCTAAAACCCCTTACTTTTTACAGCGGAATGAATCAATAATGAATAGCTACCAAAACACCAGCCTAGTGTTTCTCATGTCATGCTTGTACATGACAGCTTTTATTAGAGAGCAGCAGAATTCGTCAATAATTGATGAAACTGATTATTTATTAAGAGATCCACTAAGAAGAGGCGAGTGTGCCTTGTGCTTGTAACTAATCACGGCTTCAGTGGCAAAATAAGTTTTAAAATCCATCAACATTTCAGCGAAAGCTTGAAGAAACTTGTCCTCCACATCATTAAACCTTTGAACTCACCGTTGTTTTCTAACAGTGTTGCCACGTACGTTGTTGTTTGCTTGATGCTTGGAAGCTGTTTGGATGGACACAATGCACTTGTCCATTTTGCTTATTTATAAATAGCCCAAAAGATTCCCACTGCATCACATTACATCAAGACCTGCTTCAGTGAACTTACTTCGAAGAAGACAGCGTATACAGGGGAAAAGGCACCTCTGTTACCATTAAACGGCAACTATTATGACATTTTTCAGTTTTCTGTCGTTTTAGTTCTACAACCTTCAGAGGTAATCTGGGATTATGGGTGAAGACTAAAACAATTTGCCTTATTCATTTGTTAAACACATATTTAACCCTGCGAAGTCTGAGTCATCAAAGTAGATGGTAAGTACCCTAATCCTATGATGTCACTATATGTGATATCTGGCTTTTGAAAATTGTTCGCTAAAGTTTATGCAATCAGGATAGGAAAAGACATTTTAACTAAAATGAATTAAAAAAAAATCTGTTAACCTAAAAGTGATTGTTTTATTCTCCAAAACATAGAATTGATAAGTGCAGCTGTTTGTGTGCTCTTAGTTTAGTCCAACTGTGCCTGTCAATAACTGTGAATTGGATGAGGGAAGATAAGATTTTATGAGTAATCAATATAGAAATCATAAATATTGAAATATTAAACTTTCTCTTGTCTCTGCAGTTTCAAAGCAGCTTACAGAATTCCAAATATTTTGAATACCTTATCAACTCTTGAAGGGAAAGATGTATACTGTATAGATACTGTAAGACTGTAGGAGACTAAAATAATCATGTTTTTTAACTATGAAATCAAGAGATTATTAACAACTGATATCTGTTTCATACATTTTTATATGATTTATTGTGATATTGGTATAGAGCAGGTTACCTACTAATCGGAAGGTTGGCGGTTTGATTCCTGGCTGCTCCAGTCTGCATGCTAAAGTATCCTTGGGCCAGATACTGAACCTCAAGTTGCTCTCCGATGCAGCCGTCGGGGTGTGAATGTTAGACAGTAAGGGCTTATTCTCTCCGGGGGATGCTCTGGAGACTGTAGCCGGGCAGAGCGCTCCCGGGCCCGGGCAGGGTGTGTGTGGAGGCTCTCCCTCTCTCCAGGGGATGCTGTGGAGACTGTAGCCGGGGTAGAGCGCTCCCGGGCCGGGCAGCAGTGTGTGGAGCTTCTCCCTCTCCCCCCGGGGATGCTGTGGAGACTGTAGCCGGGGCAGAGCGCGTCCCAGGCCCGGCCGCAGCGTGTGGAGGCTCTCCCTCTCTCCCGGGAAGAGCTCCGGGGGGTGCTGTGGAGACTGTAGCCGGGGCAGAGCGCTCCCGGGCCCGGGCCGCAGCGTGTGGAGGCTCTCCCTCTCTCCCGGGCAGGAGCGTGGAGAGTGCGGCCTCGTTTTAGCTTAGTTACACGTGGAAGTGCTTGTATGAATGGTGTGAATGTAATGTGTTGTATAAGCGCTCTGAGTGCTCAGAGAGTAGAAAAGCGCTGTATAAGAACTAGTCCATTTACCATTTATCTTTTTAACTCTCTGGTCCAAAATTGTGCTCTGAAAGGGGCACTTCAAAAAGTGTCCACACTTTTAGATAAATAAATTAATAAAAATAATAATAAGATAAAAGAAATTAATACTTGCTGGTAAATCACTATATTAATTTTAAGGGCAAAAAACCAGCTTTGCAGACAGGTAAGAGAGCTGACTATCATTAACATTACAGCGGATTTTTTTTTGGCAATCGTTCAAACAGGCCCGTTCACCGTTTCTAACGTCTTCGTGTAAATGGAGATCATTTCTGAAACATCTCCGCGTAATGTGAGGCTGAAACGCATCAAAACTGGAAATGTTGTTGTGTAAACGGGGCCTTAGATGACGTTAAAATGAGGGATTTTTGCTTTTCTCATTTTAGTGCTTGTTGTTCAGCTGTCACATTATTTTCATTACAGTGAAACTTTTGTCGCCTCTTAGTTGTGATAACTCGTTCCTCCTGCAGACAAGAAGCATCCCCCATATCTGCCTGTCTGTAGAACTTTCTCAGTGAATCCCATTGTGGTGTTTTTTTCTTAATATAATTAATTGAACAAGATTCGTCTGATTTTTAGATTACTGTTAAAATCCTGTTTTTAAAACCCAGAGTATATTAATAAAACTGGTGTTAAGACATATGCAAAGTTGTTGACATCATGCTGACTTTATAACGTAAACATATTCAGAAGTCATTTCCACTTGATGGAATGATCTGACAAGTTTGAAAGTGCCTGTTTAGTTTATTTTGGCCACTCAGTCAGAAAACAGTCTCCAGGCTGATGCTGTTTTGCAGTGCAGAGCTGCATTCATGATATCACTCTGGTTAACATGAGGGTACAGTGAGAGCATGACCTCTCCTCAAGAGAAACTGTCAGCTTCAAAAACTGAATATTAAGTTGGAAAATTGTAAATTTACAGAAGTCACATAGTGGTCTATAGGCCATTTTATTGGCAGTTTCCAATGTCCTGTTTTCTGGAAGGCATCATGAGGTTTGAGAGTGCTGCGCTCAGTCCTGTCGCACATTTCCAAAGATATAATCCCTGCCCCCACAAACTCAGCCCAAGTAGTTGATCAGAGTTACCACCACACCCACATCCATCAAGTTAACACTGTGCTAATGCAGTTTAATTTGCATGGTTGCAAGGTTTCGTTTCTGTTCAGATGATCCTGCACTGCTTCAGTAATGTTGAGGGCTGGGCTCTGAGAGACCGATCCATCACTCATAGTGTTCCGTTTTGTGTTTTTCTCTCCAGACATGTTTTTATTGTGTTGACAGTCTTTGGAACTTTTTATGTTCATGTTTCCATCAATTCTGACAAGATCCTGAACACTACTGGCTGAAATGCTGTTCCAAACCATGACAGAGCTTCCACTGTGTTTTTACAGATGCCCACTGTTGCACCTCTCTCCAGACCTCCTCCATACATACTGATGACAACATTTTGAAAATTTTGTCCAAAGAACAACTTTGAAAGATCTTCATGAATCCTGGAGATCACAGTAGATGAAAGTCTGGGTAGCTCAAGACTTTTGCATAATATCAAAGTTAAAAGAAATTAACAGGATGAATCAAAATATTAAGTTGTAACCTGACAGAAAAAATTGTGTGAACAAGCAAGATCCCAACAAACAATAAATGAAAAATGAAGTCCTCCCAGTATCAGACATACACATCTGCTTTTGGATCTGTCATATGAGAAAGTTTGTGTGCAAAAATATTTTTTCTGTATTCAGTTTTCTTTTAAATTGTATGTATTTATTAGATTAGATTGAAATGGATGAATGAAGAATCATCTGCTGGGAGTAGTTTTGGTGATTTGCTGTGCAAAATGTCTGACTGGTCAAACCAAAGTTTAATCCATCTACATTTCAGAACTTACGTTTGATTAAGTTTATATAGGTGAAAATATTTAAGCATGAAATTTATCGAAACAATTTCAAACTATATATGTCAAAGGTTTTGTGGGAAAAAACGCCATCTGTCTGTGATACTCTGAGTGAAAGGGGCGCGTTTATAGTTGAAAGTGGAGGAGGAGGGGGGACTTCCAGTGGCTGGGGCCTGGCTGACAGCTGGCAGACAGTTATAAGTGGCTGTATCTGTAAGTGCAACCATAGGTGATAAATGAACTGTGTTTTCTATCCTGTGAAAGGCAGAGCCAAGAGATGCCGACAGTGTTCTTAGATCCAGTAATTAATTCTTAATGTTCTCAGTTTGTGCGTGGAACACAAACATCTGCTAACTAGTGCTGTGAATCAGCTCACCATCATTACACTGGTGAGAGAAATTAGTACGTCCCAAACAATCAGCAGATTGTATTTGAGTTTGTCCACTGAAACAGAAGAAGATGCTCACAATAAACAAGGCTTATCCAGTTTGACTTGCAGGTACAGACTTGGAGTGTTTCAGTCAGTCATAGCCTGAACCTTCATGAGCTTTTCTGTCTTCAAAATGTCTTATGCAACAACACATTTGGCAACAGACTGGTATGTTTGAAATAGTTTATTTAAAAACAAGGCTTTTTAAATATCATAACTAAACAACGATGATATTATGAAAGCGAGGCAACAGTCATTGCCAGATACATGTTCTTTCAATTGTACCTCATAACACCTTCCTTGGGTCTCATCTGGAATGGGCATCAGCGGGAACAAAGTGGAGGCAACTTTGTGGTCAGTCACCAGTCAGCAGTCCCAAATCGCAGAGCTGGCTCAGGTCTCATTCTACCTCTTTCACTCCAAATGAAAAAAATATGTCTGAGGTACAGGAAAGAGACTTGCACCATCATGGACTGTAGAAAACACAACACTATTAGCCACACATTTTCTGCAAAACAGGAGAGAGAGAGCACTAAAAAAAGTACTGCGCTTTTCACTAAATACTGAAATATTGTAAAGAGGCACAGTGGAATCCACTTGTGCCAAACATGACATCAGCACAGTGCCAGAATCATTTATTCCCACACTTGAGTCACTGCAGCATGCTACAAGCAGAAATAACACCAAAGTTAAGCCAGCAGTTGTGATATCAGTTTTGGCCACTGCCAAAGATGTCAGTGACCAGCATTGAAAAAGTTCTGTAGGTGGACTTTTAAATGAGAACATCTTCGACTTCAGTGTTTTGGACTTTTTTTGTCTTTCTATTAATATACCAGTCAGCAGTAACCCCCCCCCCCCCCCCCCCGTTGTACAAGAGTGCAGTGCAAAAGTCCAGTTCATTTTGAGAGGAGATGTTTATGTTCAAGACATCTTTTCTGGATTATCCTAACCCCTCAACACCAAACGTGTCGACACAGCGTATTTCAAATGTCCTGCAGTTCGTAGGCTTCTGTCAACAATTACCGTATGTTGGGTGTGAAGCACAATTTCTCAGTTTTCAAAAACCGATTACATTTTTCTGATAGGACAAACTATTGTGTGATTACGATAATGCAAAGTACGTTTGATCAGACATTTTGGTGGTGATACGCTTGGTGATAAAAGCTGTTAAAGCAACAACAGGCAACGTTTCAACATCCACAGCAAGACTTGATCATTTGGAACATCCAGTTTATGCCAGTGGTTTTCAGACTGCCTCGTGCACGCCCCATTTAAGAAGACCACAATTTTTTTCTTTTTTATCGATAATTGAAACTAAAACACAAGCTCCAAGTTGAATTTTACTGAGAAAAACAAGATAGAATTGACAAACTACTGTTTTTTATTTTCCCCATACAAAAATCATATTCATTCACTCCATATTTTTCTTCTACCTGTGGAGTGGCCCTACTAGTGGGATTGCCCACAGTTTGATAATCATTGTATTAGAGTAATAACTGTCTAGGCTTTGTTACTTAATCTGGTTGAAATAATGCCAAGTGAATGTCCCTTTTGAACCTTTCGAAGGGGTAGAGTTACAGTCATGTAAAAAATAGAATTAGTCAAAATTAGTTTTTCACAGGACCAAGTATGACCACATCTATAAAATCAGAAGTTTGGCAGTTTACTAGGCTAAAGCATTCAGGTGTGTTAATATAATGCCTCATTCTTCCCAAGAGTGGATGTACCTACAAATTCACCCCAAGTCAGACTGCAACTCTCAGAGAAACTGCAAAAAACCCAAATGCATCATCTCAGACTCTACAGGCCTTAGTGAGCATGTTAGATGTTAAAGTTAAACTGAAAAGACTGAACAAGCCTCTTCTTTCTAAAAAGAACATGGCAGCATGGCTCAGGTCTCACAGTTGAATCTGAACAATGTCCTTTGGACAGACAAGACCAAAGTGGTGAGCCAGAATTCACAGCGCCACATGTGAAGATAACCAAACATAGCACATCAGTACAAATACCTCATACCAACTGTCAAGCACAGCAGCGGAGGGTTCATGATTAGGGCTTGTTTTGCAGCCACAGGACACCAACACCACAAGACAGCACAAGACAACTACAGGACAGCCACAGGACAGCCACAGAACAGCCATAAGACAGCCACAGAACAGCCACAAGACAGCCACAGGACAGCCACAAGACAGCCACAAGACAGCCACAAGACAACTACAGGACAGCCACAGGACAGCCACAGAACAGCCACAAGACAGCCACAGGACAGCCACAAGACAGACACAGGGACAATGGTACCTTGCAGTCAGTGAGTCGACTATGAAATCCTTTCTGTACCAAATCTAATGCAAGGACATCTCTGCGATAGCTAAAGCTTTGGCTGAAATTTGGTAATGCAACAGGACAAGGATCTCAAGCACATATGCTATGTTCTCCAATCTCATTGTACATTCTGTATAATGACGAATAATTCTATTCTAGGAGCAACTTTATAACAGAATGACTGAAAAAGAAAAGAATCGAGGTATTGCAATGACCCAGTTAATGCCAAATCAACCTAACTGAAATGCTGTTAAGAGAGCTGTGCATAAAGTTCAAAACCTCAGTGACCTGAAGCAATGTTCTGAGAAGAGTGGGCCAAAACTGATTTCTGCCACGCTCTGCTTTTCCCATTTTAGCTACTCAGGTACCTGTATTGGTGCACAATTTAGCCTTCATTCACTCATTTAATTAACATTTACATTCTCATGATAAGTCAAGCAATTAACATGTCTGTTGGCAATTTTTTAATTCTAAGTAAGAGCTTTTACAAATACTGTATCCAGTTTTTTTTTTAAAGCTTTATCCATACTAGATAATGGAAGTCATATTACCAAAAGTAGAATGACATTTAAATCTGTTTTCATTGTGACCAGTCTTTCTTGATCTGACAAGAATCGCTGCTCTGATATTTGTCTTACTTTGCAGCTCACTTTAGTTGTCATATACATGCAGTAAAGCAAAAAGCGCCACCATTTGCCTGGAAATGTAGAAGTGGAAATATTAGAATGCAAACTGATTCTGCTCCCAGACCCCCCCCCCCCCCCCCCCATCCCCCCCCCCCCCCCCCCCCCCCCCCCCCCCCCCCCCCCCCCCCCCCCCCCCCCCCCCCCCCCCCCCACACACACCACCACACACCACACACACACACACACTCTCTCCTCTCCCTCCTTTCATTCCACTTTTGCAAAATGACCTAAAAATTGACCAAAAAAGAAAATGCATAAAATTGAACTACCTGTGCTTAAGTACAATAATAGAATAAAGTAATTAATATTCCACTAGGATTTCAAGGATTTTTTATTGTCATTGGCATCACATTTGATGATGTGGAAGACATTCTGTCCTGAGGTCCTAGTGTTGCCCATGTAACAGGTTATGACAGTCAATAATGTAAGGACTTAATGGATGTCAGTAGTAAAAGTAACTGAAATAAAGTCAAATCTAATATTGACAATGGAACACTATTTAAATTGACATGTAAATGCTGTATTTACACACATGTGAATGTGACCAAGACCGATTCACGTAGTTGAACACCTTTTAGATGACAAAAAGCTTTGTGTCAGATCTGCAGGCGCTGTTGTCTGACACTGAGTTAAGCATGGACTCAGATCTCTGTGATCCCCTTCTGTTCTGGTACAGAGGCTACAAACTGAATGGTTTATGGAGTTTTTATAAGTCTGAAATACCAGCATCAATAAATCCATCAACCTCACACTGGTATACTCAAATTATTTTGTGCTGTGGGGTACTAACTAACGAGTGTGGGGAAGTATGTTCCTGTGATTTCCAGCTACCTTTGAAGCTGTAGACTTATAGTTCCTCTGCATCCAGCTATGAATTATGACCCAAGCTGCATGTCACATGTCCTTTATATCGAAGTCAGGGTTACAAATCCACTGGGAAAAAAGCAAAAAGAGCAAGTTAAATATGTTTTCATCATATTCGCAGGGCTCTTACATCATCCATAATCCATGATCCATGATCAGTATATATGTGCATCTGTCACTGAAAAATATTCAGTATCAAGAAGACGTTACGCAAACCCAGCTTCAGACTGGGAGACTGCTACACTAATCTTGTTTTGGAATACGACCTGGATCTCAGTGAATTGTCTTTTGTGGTCACGTGACCTAATGTCAGATAACGCACAATTGATTGATTGTTTTTCCTTTTCTCATGTTTATAGTGACCTGAAGCGCAGAGTCAGTATTCTCATAGATGGCTCCCTCATCATTGCCCAAGTCAAGCCAGAGGATGCTGGGAAATACACCTGTGCTCCCAGCAACAGCCTGGGCCGACCACCTACTGCCTCTGCCTACCTAACAGTGCAATGTGAGTGCCGTCTTTTTTTAACCCCTTCATCCTTTTAAAAGTGAGCTAAACTTGAAAGGCTGGCCTGCTTCATTATAAGGCCTCCTCATATGTGTATATGAGCTTGAAATCCACAGCTCCTCCTTTTTTCATACTAATATACATGCCAAATCAACCTAACTGATAAATCCACTGGTCTAATATTTGTTTCCTTGTTTTGTGGTCTTCTTATTCTTCTTTGTTTCCATCAGTAGCATTTTCTTTGCAGCAACTGAAACATCACACAGTTTCCTCCCAGCAGTTTATGTTAATGTGTCTTTTACTTGAACTGTGGATTGCAGTGGTGTGTGCTCTAGTCTGAGGTGCTGTTAAAAGAACTGCTCTGCAGCCAGGGGAACTCCTGCTCTTCCTTTCCTGGGGCAGTACCCATGAGAGACAGTTTCATCACAGCATTTGATGGTTGCTGCAACTGCATTTTGCAGAAACCTTCAAATGCATTTATTTAACATTTTACAAACAGACTTTTTTCATAACTCTTTCCTTCTACGTGGTCCCTGTCCCAGGTCCGGTGTGTATTTGTAATTAAACACAGCCAGTCCTCATTATTCAAAGGCTGCTGAGCGTGGCACATTCACTAAAGAGCCTGTTTAGTGCAGCTCTACCACAGTGTATGTTTTCCTTCATTTCTGCTGCATCATATTCAGTAGAGTCGCCATAAACAACACTTCATCATCTCAAACCTAAGAACACTGTACGAGCCGTCAAGCGTGGTGGGGGGTAGCATCATCCTCTGGGTGCTGATTTGCTGCCAGTGGCACGATACATGGTACAAAGCGGATGAATAATTCTTCAACTTCACCTAAAATTAACAGCTAGACGGTTGAAACTTGGACATAATTGGGTGTTCCAACAGGACAGTGATCCCAGACCCATCAAACCTGGTTTAGGAAAGGATAAGGAGGTTAAGATTAAGCTTCTGGAATGGCCCTTCCCAAAGCAATAACATCTGCAATAAAAACATACATTTACAACAGCATGTACAATTTTAAAGTTATGTATGGAACGTACAGTACTACATGCATGAAAAATTACATAACATGGGACTTACCAAATCAAAACACTTAGCAGTAGACATTGCTCACAAAACACACTGATACTAATTTGCATGTATCTGCCGCTGCACCCCAATTAAGCACTGTTAGATTCCAGTAAGATCACTGTTCTCACTTCCTGGGCTGCCACATACATTTCACTCCACAACGCTGCATTTTAGATGACCCCAGCATCTTTACAATTGCAGACCCCGGTGGCATTGTCCTCACATCAGCCATCGCCAAGAAGACCATCTTTTTAACTCTAACCCAAGCAAAAAAGTATTTAAAAAATTGTAAAATTTACTAAGACTTGAAAAACAATAATAAAAAAATTACATGTTGTGATAGTATAGGATTTTTACTAGTATCATGATTATATTCATTTGAATTTTTTCCTCTTAATTCCTCTGTGTGTGTTGTTGCCCTGTTCAAGGTCAATGGGGTACAGTGATGTTGCAACAGCTTGGGCCACCCTCAGGAATGGCAGCATGTACGTGGCAGCAGGTCACTGCGGTCTTCCTCTCAACTATACAAATTACTTGTCCTCTTTACATCTGATTGTCTTTATTCTGTAAGTTTCATATGTCCACTGAAGCCTACTGATCATAGTAGCCCCTAACTGCAGTACCTAGATGGATGTATTAGTATGGATTCCATGCAGGATATCTTCAAACAAAAAACGGTTAGACTACCTAAAACACCTTAGGCAGGGTCCAGTGATAGAGCATTACAGGCATGGTGACAGAACTTCAATAGCTTCTTTATGTATGGTTTATTTTGAAAAGAAAGAGAATGAAACTTCTTTTTTTTTTTTATTTAACATCTTAACATCCACCGGGTCACTGGCAACCATCTTGGGTTCAGTAGCCTTTTATAGGTAACTGCCTTAAATAGAGTTTTTAATAGAATTTGCCCATTTGGAACATTCACGTGGAAAGCTTTGGACAAAAACGATCACATCTTCTAGTGTCTAAGATGGGCATATTTAGCATGTGGCTAAAACCAAACCAAACACTAATCCTAGCCCTAGACCGACTGCTTATATCCTGGTGTTAACTCACCATAACCTAACACGGCTGCGAAATTGTGGTCCAGAAATCGTCTCAAGTACACTCAGTGCACGCTCTGCACCGTGGAATCAATTTGGACACTTCACTAGTCTCCCGGCTAACTCTGTTCCACTCCTCAGCCAAACATATAATCCAATCCAAACACTGGTTTTCCTTCCCAATGCACTTTTCTGTTTTTCTTATGGTTGCTTTCTGGCCACCTCCTCCCTTTCTACCCTACCCTTCTGATTTTACGCATTTATGAGTATATATTCATATGCACACCAAACACATCTCTGTCTTTCCTTTCCATCTTCATTATTGTTACTGCCTCCTCATTTCTGGGCTCCCATGAAACACTGAGTCCATCAGTCACTCCCAGCTTGAGCCTGTGTGATTTTGCCACTTTAGAAAAGCATCTGGCTTTTATTTGGAGCAGACAGGAGGAGCACTGAGAGCTCAGCCTTCTCTACTGGTGACCGGCCATCGGCAGTAGTCAAGGCAACAGACAATTTGAATTCCCTCACTCTCCCGCCTCGTTTGATGGCTGTTTGTTAGACTGGTGTGTGTCGTGTCATGCGTGTGCGTTGCGTGCGTGTGTGTGTGTGTGTCTTGAGAGAACAGAGGTAGGCAACAGCAGTCACAAGGGGGGGGGGGGGGGGGTGAGAGAAGGGGATTACATCATTGCTGTAAGACCACTTTTCTGTTAGACTGCAGAGGCTCTCTCCTTCTTTGCACCCTATTCTTTCCTCTTATGCTCATCTCTTCCTTTCAGTCCTTCTCCTTTTTATCCCTCTCTATCAACCCTCAGCATTCATTCTTCCTATCTATTTAATGCCTTTTTTCTTTTTCACATCTCATTCGGTTTAAATCTCTCCCCCCAGCTCTCTGTGTCTTTCTCCCTGAAGTGCTTGCCAGTGAATAACTTCCCTCAAAGCATCTTGTAGTGGGAACCAGCATGTCGTGAGCAGTAGGCTGTCTGAGGGCTAAATTTAGAAACTGGCTGTGGTGCCGGTGGCGGTGCTCCTCTGGGCTCGTTGTGGCAGAGTGGCGGTCAGCCAGCGGTTGGACTTCAGAGGACAGCTATTGTAGTACAAGTTGTTCTGGTGACAGTGTAGTCCATTTGACCTTGCCATCTCCACCTCTGCAACTCCTTTCCTGCCTGCATGGTCCCACATCCTCATCTTCCTCTCTCCAACACTAGTTTCTCTCTACCTTACGTCATCGAGTCAAGTCTCTCTTTTTCTCCCTCTCTCACCTGTGTTCGTTCCCACGCTCATCCTTCTCTCCATCACTCTGCTGATAATGCTCCTCCCACTCACCAGCTCTCCTCCTTATCACCCAGTGCTTACTCTCCTCCCTGACCTCATTCAGACATTATACTATGCTCACCCCTCTTCATAATTCCAGATTTAATAAGTTTTGCTTCCTTTTCCCTCTCAGTCTTCTTTCCTTTAATAGATGGACTCCCTTTTTCTCTTTCTGTCCCTGACCAAAGGTTGAGCTTGATCATAGCAAATCCCTATTATTTGAGAGTTAAAATTGAGAGGGAGCATGTGGAAGGATGGCTACTAATGTAGAGAAGATCAAATAACCTTGAACTACTCCAGGCTGAATGAGTTAGAATTAGACTGAATGAGGCAGGTTAGGTGTCATGTGGTGTAATGGAAATTTTTTTTTAAATTTAGTCTGAAACTAAATGTGACTTAAGTTAAATTTGACCAACACAAAGACTGTCACATTACTGACATTACTACAATTTACAGCAGGTTCTGAGAATATTTAGAGAAATCCATGTTTAGTACTAGATGGATTATAAGGCATTAAGAGGAGACACGACTGTCACAGAATCCTGACTAGAAATCTACATGAGAATTCAGAAACGTGTCTCTTTTTGCTCCTAAGAGGCATCCAGTGGACAATATGGGGAACGGATTAGCATATCATGTTGTCGCAGGGACACAGCAGAGGTTCGAGGTTGTTTCAGGTGTGGGGTGGCAGACATATCTAATTGTTACAATTATAAAGAGGCAAATGGTCTTCAAGGCTTATTGTATCCATAACATGAATTAGCATTTATTCAGTTCCCTGATGGGTTGAGCCGTTAATGAAGCTTAATGTCACGGTTTGAGTTCTTTTTGTGAAGTTCTGTTTGTTGTATTTTGTAGTTGTGTTTTCTTAGATTTCCTTACACTTTAGATCCTCAGTTTGTTTGTTATTATTAGTTATTTGTATGTTTTTCTGGTTTCCCTTTGTTCTGGACTTCCCCGTGTTTGTGTTCCTGTGTGTGTTTTGTCCCCGTGTCTCGGCCCTACTGTGTTTAGTTCCCTTCCCGTTGTTTCCTTGTGTAGTGTTTAGGTTCCTTTTCCCTTAGTGTCCTTCCCTTGTGTTGTGTGTCTTGTGTCTGTTTCCCCAGCATGTGTGTTATTCCTCGTGTGGTGTCAAGTCCGCAGTTGTAGCTTGTTTGGTCACTTCCTGTTTTATTTTGACAGTCTCGTGTTCCCTGTGTTTTGTGTTTAGTTTTGCTGTTTCCTCTTGCCCTGATTGTCTGTTCTTTGTTGTGTCATCATCTGTCCCCCCCACTGTGTGTCCCCTCAGTTTAGTGTTTTGTTTTCCCCTTGTCTCCCAGGCTTGGTGTTTTGCCTTTAGGTTGAGATTTCGGTTTTGTATTTTTTGTGTTTTGTATTTATCTGAGCCTCCTGCAATAAAGCAGTTAGAGTTTAGCTCTGTCTTTGGGTCCATCCCTTCCCACCACACAGCCAAACGGTGACACTTAAATGTTTTGAAACTGTGTGTGTGTGTGTGTGTGTGTGTGTGTGTGTGTGTGTGTGTGTGTGTGTGTGTGTGTGTGTGTGTGTGTATGTGTGTGTGTGTGTAGGACAAAAGGTGACAAAAGCTTGTAAAACCTTGTTTTGGCTGCCAAAGGTTTTTGACATCTGACTGATAATTCTATACATTTTTATGTTTCCGTGACCACTGAAAGGAATATTGAGGCTCTATTCCCCATTCATCCCAATAGTGGCTTCAAAATAAGGTGACTGCTGAGGTGCAAAACTACAACCTCAGGTGAAAAAAACAAAAGACTCAATCTAATTTGGTTAATCTGTAGTTAAACTGAAGTTCCCTGCCAATGCAGTGAAAGCATACCTGGAACACCATCAGTAATGGATTGGCTTCCCTGGAGCCTGGACCTTGACATTACTGAAGTTTTTTGGAATCATCTTGACAGAGAACTGAACAAAAGGCAGCCGACATCCAAAGAAGAGCTTTGAATGTCCTTCAAGAAGCCTGGAGAACTATTCCTCAAGACTCCTTAAATAAATCACACAGTCACAAGATCACCAGAGTTCAGTCCACGTCTAAGAATAAAGGTGATCGTTCCAAATAGTGACTTTGAAGCTCATTAGAACTGTACAAACTCCTTATATGCTATATTTCAATATTTATTATGTTTGCACTTTCAGTAAATCACTCCAACTATTTTCCATTTTCCTAAGAAATGATGGGTGGCCCAAGACTTTTGCACAGTACTGTATCTAAAGATTCATAATAAATGGGCAGAGGCAGATGTGACTGTATTATGATTTTTCTCACTTAAGGAAGAAGTATAATATTAAGATATCAAAATTCCTAAAATGTCAACTTTAAGCATCGGGCACAATTCTAAATGAATATTATCCCATTACTGCAATCCCACTTTTCTAAAAAGTATTAAATATTAAATACGAAATCTGTCCACACCAACTTAGGATGGAAGGATTGCTAACGGACAGAATAGGGAACTTTTTACATGTAATTTCCATCTGCAGTCATCCACTATACTCCAGTACAGTCATTACATTGCATCCACTCTAATCGATTTCCATTGAGGAGGGAAATTTGTTTTGATCTAATTAGTAGAGATCAATGTATCCAGCTGAATCCAGTATCCAGTGATGCTATGCCAACATACAGGTTTTGGCAGGACCTTATGAGTAGAATGAAGAGAAGCTAAACAGTTCAGCATGCTCCTCTATGGTGTAGTAGCTGGAACAGCGGGTCGTAGTGGTGTTCTTTCCCATACAACAGCTTTTTAAATAAAGAAAACAGTTTCAGATTAGGAATAAAACTGAAGTGCAGAGGAGAGGGGGAGCACCTGTCTGCCTGTAAAGCCGTCATTCAGAACCAGTCACGGCTGCACTTTGGGTCAGAATAGATCTGCTAGCAATAAGCTGTCTAAAACACGACTTAATCAGTTAATAAATAGCTTTTTTTTTCCTCTCATTTTTCTCATTTCTGAACTGTTCCTGGTGTGCTGGAGCCTCATTTTTCTAGCTTCTCTCCCCTCGGAGCTCGAGGCTTTCGTCAATACCCGGTGTTTGTTTTATAAATAATTTTATTTATTATTTATTCCAGTTATTTTATGATGAGCACACTTTCCATGAACTGTCATTTCCCAAGTTTTTCCACACATGTTTTAGGACAGCCACTCTGTGGATTCCCCCTGCCACCAAGGGATGGTTTAGCACATGGCTTACTCTCCCTCTGTGTTTTTCACCAGATCCTGCCCGTGTGCTAAACATGCCATCAGTCATCTATGCGGCCATTGGTCTGCCTGGCTTCATTCGCTGTCCTGTAGATGCCAACCCCCTGTAACGCTGGTTAAGTGGAAGAAAGATGGCCTCCCTCTGCGGATAGATAAGGTGAGCTGGTGCTGTGCTGCAGCTTTGGTTCCACTCGCTTTACCCCACCTTAGGCTGGAAATTAATGCTTCATTTCTTCTGTTGACAGTTCATGTGATTCCATTTTTCACCTTCCCCCTTTTACTGCACTTCTCTGTTTCTTATTTAAGTGAACAGGTTCAGGAGTTTTTACATTTTATTTATTGACAGCCATTAGACCACTGATCAATTGGCATTACAAAATCCGCTCCGTCTTATCCACTGACCGCAAGTTCTGTATCCCCAGTACCCTGGTTGGAGTCAAATGGAAGATGGGAGCATCCGTGTGGTAGAGGTGACGGAGGACTCTCTCGGCACCTACACCTGCATGCCTTACAATGCCCTGGGTTCCATGGGATGGTCGCCTCCTGCTCCCCTGGTGCTAAAGGTACACGTATTTAGGGCCAGATGTATGAATAGTTTGTGCTAGCAAAATTCCTCTTTTGGCATTTATATAAACTATTGCCTTATTGCATATGTATTTGTAGAAGTATTTGTTGGCGATTAACTGTAAATTGCAACATTATTTATTCATTTGAAATAGAGGACTTGTTATCAGGACAACCAGGGTGATACTAAAAGGTACTTCCGTCTCTTTTCACTGGGTCCTCACCTTAAATGTTTAGAGCAGAACCTGCAGATTTCTGGTCTGCATTAATGGTGTTTTTCATCTTAGTAAATCTCACCCTTGTATCCAGGGTGATGTGCAACTTCACTGATGTGTCCTCTTCAGGAAAGTTACCTTTGTTGTCTTTCACTCTGGGCAGGACCCTCCCAAATTCTCAGTGGTTCCTGGAGGGGTGTACAGGCAGGAGGCTGGAAGAGAACTGGTCATCCCCTGTGAAGCAGAGGGAGACCCCTTTCCCAACATCACATGGAGGAAGGTAAAACACCTCATCATACATCCTCCCTGCATGCGCACAATCTGTGCCCTCAATCCTCTGCGTAAAGCAGCTTATTAATCAGTTCTTCTTGTTGTGTTATGTCACATTCAGTGTTTTCCACTGAGGAATCTTCATTTCTAAAATCACGGCCTGTAGTGGATGCTCCTGTTATAATTGCTCTGTACTGTGTGTCATTGTAGCATTTTTAATCACATTTTAATGATGCCTATAAAAAATGCAATCAGGAGAACATATTAGATTTTCTCAATTGTTTTCTTAATCATGGGGCGTGTTTTATCCTGCTCACTGACTCCTGTATGATTAGCTATTGTTTCTGTATCCCATTTACCGAATACACATTTTATCATTTTATATTGTAGCAGATGTCAGATTGTAGGTTGAGATTTTTGAGATTTTAGTAGCTTTTAAACAACTGCTTGTTTCTCAAATAGTGTAAAACATTTTTATGGCACATGCCAATGCACTGTGTACCTCTCTGCCTCTCTTTCATTGGCTGGCTCCATCTTTCCGTGGCCCGGGTGGACCACAGGTAGGGAAGCCCAGCAAAAGCAAGCACAATGTTCTGCCCCGAGGCAGCTTACAGTTGAAATCACTCACAAAGGAGGACCACGGGGAGTGGGAGTGTGTCGCCACCAACGTTGCCACGAGCATCACTGCCAGCACCCACGTCCAAGTCCTAGGTACCTATCATGTACATAAATGCACAAATACACACAGATATGTAGAAACATACATAAGAATATCAAATTCTCTTTGTTTAGCAATTATATTATTGTTTAGCACCCTTTCCCCAGCAGCTTCTAAGCAGCTTCTGATTTCCATCCATCCATTCTCTTCCGCTTATCCTTTTCAGGGTTGCAGGGTGGCTGGAGCGTATCCCAGCTGCCATAGGGTGAGAGGCAGGGTACACCCTGGACAGGTCACCAGCCTGTCGCAGGGCAGCTTCTAATTTCTTGCTGCCTAATTTTAAATTTTGTATTTCAGATTAGACCAAGGTGTAGGAGTCAAGGTGCAAGAGTAACTATTGTGTAATAATAACTCAACAAAAGAAAACATTTAAAATTGTATCCAACAACCAACTGTTCACAAGATAGCAGCATTATGGTAAATGGACTAGTTCTTATATAGCACTTTTCTACTCAGTCTGAGCACTCAAAGCGCTTATACAACACGTTTTACATTTACCCATGCACACAAGTACTTCCATGATTAATTAAGCTAAGTGCTTCTTTAATTAGCTAACATTCACACACTGACAGTTGCATTGGAGAGCAACTTGGGGTTAAGTATCTTGCCCAAGGATACATTGGTATGTAGCCTGGAATCGAACCGCTGACCTTCCGATCAGTAGGTGAGCTGCTCTACCTACTGAGCTACAGCCACCCAAATTATGTGCTAAATGTGTGTAATAATAAGGGCATCAACTTAATGAAAAACATGGTAAATGGACTAGTTCTTATATGGTGCTTTTCTGTTATAGTTGAGCACTCAGTGTGCTCATACAACATGTTTGCATTTACCCGTTCACACACATACATTTATACAAGCACTATTTCAAAGTGCTTTCTATCCAACATTC
Organism: Archocentrus centrarchus; assembly: GCF_007364275.1. Taxonomy (NCBI): domain Eukaryota; kingdom Metazoa; phylum Chordata; class Actinopteri; order Cichliformes; family Cichlidae; genus Archocentrus; species Archocentrus centrarchus. The sequence continues at coordinate 36,548,124 of NC_044359.1, read as the reverse complement.
ATACTCTGACAGTTGCATCAGAGATACTTTGGCATGCAGACTGGAGCCAGGAACCGAACCACCAGCCTCCTGATCAGTAGATGCCTGGCTCTACCTACTGAGCCACAGCCTCCCCATTAACTCCCAAACCTACAATAAACTCCCAAAAAACTTCAGCTTCAGTGCAGTAGATTAACAACACCTGCATGTGGTGTATAGCATCAGAACGCAGCGAATGTTTGACAAAAACAAACTGAACTCTTTGGAGGAATCAAAACTCAAATCCAGCTTTTCAAGGTTGTGTGTGTTTGTATTTGCGATGCTGGTTCTTTGTTGGAGCTGCTCAGAGATGCTAGCTTCATTAGATGCTCACTAATTAGACTTCTGCTCTGGGTCTTTGCAGGGCCCAGGTATGCGACCTGCATCGTATATTAATTACCTTGTGGTCATGTGCCGGCGTTTTATATGCGGGGCCGACAAACAAAAATGCTGGGACTTTTTCCCATCCTTGATCCTCACAGTTATTTTTTATTTTTTGTCTGTAAACATATTTGTCCCCCTAGTTTTTTCTACTTTCTTCATTCCCTCACATCCATTCCCATAGTTTCAGCAGTCTCCCTCCAGGAATTTGCTGATTTGTGAGTCCTTATATTGAAGCTTTGATTATTATTATTGATTTATTATTGCTGCTGATTCTGGGTGGGAGGAGTCAGGAGAGTTTAAACTTCTTCAGGGAGCAGAATTAATCTGATTGATTAATTCAAAAACTGCGGCGAAAAGTAGCTCGACGGTGCTGAGCAGGCCAATCGCAGTCGCTCCGGGCTGCATGGACCCGATGCGTAGTTTCATTTCTCGAGAGCTGCGGGTCAGGTCGTAGGTTCCTGCGACCTGTCAGAGTTTCTGTTGCTACCTTGTTTGTGGTTTGTGGGGTTTTTCCCCTTGAGAAGTGTTCCACACATTTTATCATAATCTCATATGGGACTCTTTCTCCCAACTTTTGCTGTTGCTATTACTTTTCAGAGGTTTATATGCAGTGCATTCATTTGTGTTGGTGAAAATAAGAAGAGATTTACTATTAATTTCATGATTTGATTTGACTCAGTAGTTAGTCTTGCACCTTCATTCAGCAGAGGAACTTTTTCTGTAACAGACAGTTGACATTACCGAGCAGCACGATGACAAACGCTCCTGGACTATTGATTTTTTGTTCCACAATTAATTAAAACATGTCAAATTCCAAGTGCAGTCATTGGTCTTGTTTGCCGTGGCCTTTGTTCTCGCTGAGCACTGTGCCTCATTTCTGGATGCAAGCCAGTCAAATCAGTGCAATACCACAGCGGTATCCCACTGGCTCCAAATGGTTTTCCTGTTTCTTTGGCACAAATTTAGCAAGTAAACAATGCAACAACAAATTATTCTTTTTTCTTCATACAAAATGTATATCTTGGCAGGTAAAAAAGAATATATATATATTCAAAGTAATTTATTGGTAGTACTTCTGCAGGTAAAACTTTAACATTACTGGGTCCAGCTCAGCTTACAGTAAGTGTGTTTGACAGCTAAAATAAATGTACCACAGCAGGGAAACTCGGTGACTAATGTGCCCTTTTAAAAATTGCTTTCATTCTCTGCAGGCACAAGCCCCCACGCCCCCACCAGTGTCCACGTGGCTGCGTTCTCCACTTGGGCCAATGTGTCTTGGGAGGCGGGCTACGATGGCGGTTTCCAGCAGACATTCTCAGTCTGGTATGGCCATGTGTGAGTCATCCCAGCATGCTTTGCTTCCTGCTTTTTCTTCTTCCAGTGTGTCCTTTGTTATTTCTGAAAAATGTCTTTTCCAGGGTTGTGTTCAGAACAGTTGTGAAAACTGTGAGATGGAAAATACATGGAGTTCCGGTGTCTGTGAGTTTTCATCTCTGATCTTGGAATTTCTTGGGGAAAATAAAAAAAACAGTAACAAATAATATTGCAACTAAACTGAACATGACCCAAAGTCCTCTTTCTGCTGCTGCTGCTGCTGCTGCTTTGCTGCTGCGTGACTGGGGGAAAGGCCTGGGTTAAAGATGTGTGTTCAGTTTCACAAGATTTTAGATATGAACGATAAAGTTTAATTGGGATCATAATGAATGTATTCTCACTTGCTAAGATGTCTGTAAGTGTATAATGCAGTAAAAATATGTGGTTGCTGTTGTGCTGCTGATTCTGGGTCAGGAGAGTTTAAACTTCTTCAGGGAGCATGAAGTACTGTTTTAACCCAGGTCTGCATTTTGGATGATGGATGTGTGCACTACGTGTAGCAACTAGACGCCAGAGAAGGTTTGGTAGACTGAAGCAGGATGTTTTTTGTCCCCCAAAATTCTAGTGCTATATAGTAATATATGTTATATATTGTAATATATATTTAAACTTTCAAAAAATATACTGAAAGCACCACAAGAAAACATGAGACAGACAACAGCATTTTACTGTGGTAGCTGCTCGAGATGCAGCTCTACTTTATATAAAGTTCAGTGATTCTGAAGGTAGAGAGCCACACAGAGACAGGATCAGGATCAGGATGTGATGAATGGGAAAAAGAGTCCTGTTAAACAAATCTATTTTCAGTTTTAGACGTACTCTTTGTCTACAGTGAATGTCTAACACATGCAGACTATTTTAAAAATGCTGCAACATTACAGATCCAAATAAATCCTGAATTTTCAAAGTGCTCTGCTGGGTCTAAATGCTGAAGACACAATTCCAACAGAAAAGTTCATCATCTTGTCCTGTGTGTGTGTGATCCTGACAAAAAAGATACTTTCCAACACGCCTCTATCTCACGAACAGTCCGCACAGGCTGCAAATTCGGTGTAGCCGTGTGGTTAGACTCTCAAATCTTGTTAAATGGCAAAATATTGGATACTTTTGTCTTTCAGCAAACCATAGATATCTGAAACATGAAAGCCCACAAGGCAGGGATTGGGTTAGAAACCACCAGTTTATACTTTAATAATGGAAACAACAAACATACTTTCTTGAGTTTAAAATAGGTAATGTGAAAAATATTAACTAGGCAGATATGTTAATATAACAGGATGTTACAGAATAGGCTCAATATTTTTTGTTTGTTTTTGGCGGGAGTGGGGGATTAAAACTGCATCATAAGAACTAAAATGCACTGAGTGCATGCTTGTAAAAGAAAACTGTTAAGTGTTAACTGAAGATTATTCTGCCACATTTTGCTGTCCTCTAAATTAAATTTTAACCCTCTCAACAGTCTAAGAATATAAATTGTTGCACAATAGCTACATCTGTAATCATGAAAGCTCAAACACTAGATAAAGTGGTCCTACCTGAAGCTAACTAGCCTAGCTTAACTTAGCAGTGCTGCCTCCTCTAGCTCTCATGTAATTTTCTGTAGTTATTGCCTCAGAATGATTCTTTCATTTTAATATCTGCATTTAAAGAATGACCTATTAAACTGGCTAATTGGTTTAATTGGATAAATGTCACAAGAATCACATTAAATTAGCATTTACCATGGCACCCATTAGACTGGCTCCTAAAATGAAGGCAACAGTTCAGCCACCAGCTCTTTACTGGCTTCACCAAAAACTATTCAATATATAACTGAGTGATGAAGGCATAATGAGGAAACGTTTCACAGTTTTTAGATAATATCCTTCTCAGGCAGTTCAGCTAGGCTTTATTATGTATTGAGCTTCACCGCTGCTAGTCCGGCTTTTGACCTTAAATTTTCTAGATGCTGACACACATAAACACATTTCCAAGAAAAAAAAAAGAATTGTAACATTCAGCTGTGCTTTTTATACACAAAGTCAGCACCACATGAAGTCTGTAATTAGGTGAGCCAGTATATTTTAGAATAATCCTTTTAAGCAATTTTCTAGCCATTACCCATGAGTTTGAGAGCATATTCACTGAAAAACAATCATTAAAAAACAACGTAGTGCTGCATACTGTATTACATACAGTTAGGAGGGATTCCTCATATGTGTGGATTTCTTTATAGCACAAAAGGAGAATGTTTACAAGAGCATACTACTGGTACATCTCACAAAGGTTACATCACCCAATATGCAAGTAAGGATTATCAGGGATGGTTAGCTTACACTTAGCAATATTGCTAACGTGAAGTTCATTTGATAGTTAAGTTACTCATCCACAGGATCAGGATCAACTATATTAAGCCCAACTCTGCTTTCTGCAACCCATCATGCTTTATTAAAACAGTGATGAGACCAGAGAGCAGCACAGATACAAAAACAAATCTGTTTTAATGAATCACATTCATACTGACAGCAGTCATCAGATACCTCTGTACTGCTGACTCTAAACCTTAGTAATTTTCTGCTGCTATTTGTTTCAAAACCTTTCCACACAGCTGATAAACTTATTCAAACTGTATGTCAGCGTCAGCTGAATAGATGGACCCACAATGCAGGACTCAAAACAGGATTTAACTTAAATTCCATCCTTTATCGCTGGAAAACACCAGCTGAACAAACTAAGAATGACACTTTGACAGGAATGCATACAAACAGGGGAGCACACAGCAGGAGGGAAGCCAATGATGATAACACAACAGGGAAAAAGTGAAAACGCAGACAACATATGCACAAGGGGTAATGAGAGGAGAGTGGAAACAGCTGGGCTGAATCACACTAATGAGACAAGGGGACGCCAAACTGAACATATGACACATGATACAAAACACTATCAAAATAAGACAGGAAATGAGTAACACTGGAACACAGACTCACACATCCAAACTTGACACCAGGACAGGAAGCTAAACAAATACTAAGACACAGCTGACTTCACATGAGAGCAGCTAAGGATAAAACACAGAGGCAAGACCAGGATAGACCGCATAAGAAAGGAACTATCATAACACGAGGAACTAAGGTAAACACAGAAGCCACAGAAATCATTATATCAAAAAGCAAAGCAGTAAACTAGAGCAAAAGTCTTCGCAAATCCAGAATCACAAAACTCAAAGACCCTGGGTCCAAGACCTAGGGACCGTGACACTGTAGGACGTTCTGCAGGACAAATAGTTAGAAAAGAGTATTAATGAAAAAGAAAATTATTGTAGGGCCTTTATCTTATAATATACAGTGCCTTGAGGTGACTGTTTGTTGTGATTTGGCGCTCTTATAAATAAAATTGAATCGAATTGAGTTTAATATTTTAGGAATAAAGTTATTCAATGTAAAATTGTCAGAATATAATGAAAAGCTCTGTACTCAAGGTAGATAATGTTAAGTAGTGATTTCTGTGGTGGAACTCGCTGCATCAGCACAGCACTGCTGTTGGAAACACTGAGTGAACTCAGTTTTGCTGCATGAACAGATGCACGTTCAAACCCTGCCATGCAAAGAAGGAAGATGTTTAAACAAGATGTGGAAATGCCACTGCTTTCTGTGGGCTCCTCATCCAGGAATTCACCTTCTTCCTGATTTCTTTGTTTTCTGCATATTTGTTATACTTGCATGTTTCCGATCATTAAATAGATTTTAATATTTGACAAAGAGTAAATAGAAAGTACAGTTTTAAGAACTCATTGTAATTATTAGTGAAGTGCAGTGCACATAGGGGTGTTGTACATTTTGCTTGCGTACAGTTACAGTCTGCTTGATGTGATTATGAGGCACAGTCGACGCTGAATGAATGGCATGGGCAAACTGCAAAGCTGAGCTCAGCATGGGCTTAATACCATCAAGTCAAAGCTGTGTTGTGAATAATGAAAAAAAAAAAATCAGTACAAGTATTGAATTCAAATCCATCTATTTAACCTGTGTAATGTTGGATTTGAGATAAAAAAAAATGACATTACATTATAACGTCCTATACTGTGTGGTGGTACTGAAGCTGAGAAAAGACTAAAATTGTTGTAAATCATCGACACAAGTCAATTTCTGCCTAAAATATAAAAATGATGAACGCACCCTCTTAACCTTCTTCTTGCCTACTGAATCATCTTTTAAACATCTTTCCCGTGTGCTCGCCTGCCTCTCACTGTGACTGTGCAGGCTGAAGAGGGAGCGTTTAGGTCCATATGACTGGCTTTCCATACCTGTGCCTGGAGGCCGTGACTGGATGGTGGTGCCCGGCTTGGAGCCAGTGACAACATACCAGTTTAGCGTCCTGGCCCAAAACAAGCTTGGCACAGGGCCCCTTCAGCGAGGTTGTCACTGTGAACACACTAGTAAGTACACCCACCGCCGCTTAATCAGGAGGAAAGGATCCAATAATAAAACGGCTTTGGCAGGCAAGCACAGAGAATAACCATAAACTAAGAGAGTCACGCAGACATGTTCCTCATGTTTACTTTAGAAAAGAAGTGGGCAGTGTTCATTTACCTTCTAACATTTGTAATTTTAATAATTTCAATATCAGGTCAATTCAAGAAAAAACTGTCACTTAGTTTAAAATAATCTTGGAGCAGTATTTTTAGGAGGATCTGGGCTGTAAATGAAGTTAACAGCTCGCACAACAGCTCTGGAGAAGCCAAACAACACTCTCTGTGTGAGCGCCTGTCTTGTGATCTTTCACAGGCTAAAGGATCAGGCAGATATTTTTGCATGCTCAAAACACCTTCATATCTATACACGAAATGACAGTTTAAAAAATATTTAGTTTTTTCATTTAAAAATGAGATTATATCTTTTGGCTCAATGAATAAATAAACTAGCCTATTGTTCTGTGAAAAAAAAATCTAATTTAGTTTAAATCTGATTAGATGTTTGGTGATTTAAAGGTACAATAATAGCTTACAATTGTTGCATAACTGACTCATTATGGTTGTTTAGCTACTATAGATGTACAGTGAGCTATCACATGCTAGTGTTAGCCTTTAAATGAGGGGAGATACTGGCCACCATGTGGGGCTCAAAATAAGTGGAAATCAAGGTTGGTTGAAAGTCAACTGCTGGCTTTAGTAGTTGAATTGATTATGATGTACATAGTTGTTGTTTGCCATTGACACATATTTAAAGTATCTAGTGCTGAATAGAAATTAGATTGGAGATCACAAAAATTCTACTGTGTCTTTTATAAACAGATCACAGCCCATCACTTCAGATAGCAGAAACTGGAGTGTGTACCCTAAAACCATCTTTGACCATACCGCGCACACACAAGTGTGGAGAGAAACATTTAATCAACACACAGCCAGGATCACTGTTTGTGTTGATATTAGAATTAACTTCTAGTATCTCAAATAGTAAAGGTTAAACCAACAGGCACCAGCTCCGTGGTTCACTTGCTGAACTTTAAGACAGGCTTGTTTATTGTTCAGCCTCAACGACAATCAGTGCAGCAATGTAAAAGCTCAAACTGGGCTCCACTTCAATCATTGTGCATATGTCACTCCTTAAAACAGTGAGTAGTGGAATATTTATTAAGTGTAAATTAAGCTGTCACAGATCGTTACTTAAAGATAAGTAACGTGCATTGAAATGGAGATAACGATCCATGCTGCATTACCATCTGTGTCAGCCAAGAAGGAGAAACAAAGACCACGCTTAGAGCCCAGGGGCTGTTTCTTATCATTCGCTTCTTTCCCTTCTTCCATCAATGATTTGTAAGTCAGATATGATCACAAAATGAAATTAAAATGAAAAAAAACAGTCAGGACATAGGAAAGATAATAAACACAAAGTTTCAAAGATTGCAGGATATGAAAAAGAACTGTGAGCTTTGCCGAATAGTGCATAATCAGACGGTTGCTAACATGCTAGTTTAAAGTTTCATTCAATAAACAGAGTGACCTGTGATCAGTATATATGAGTGGCTGCAGCTCAGGTGGTAGAGAAGGTCGTCTATCAATCGGAAGGTTGGTGGATCGATTCCCGGCTCCTCTGGTCCATTTCTCTAAGTATCCTGGGGCAAAATACTGAACCCTGAGTTGCCCCCAAATGCATCCATTGGAGTGTGAATGTTCAGATAAAAGTGTTTAGGTATAGTTAAAAGCACTGTATACCCGACCCTAGCACTGTAACATTTATGCTAGCAGTTTAAAATGTTCATGAAGGGGTACTGAAGGATGAAAGATCTCAAAGGTGACATTAGAGGTGGGAATTTAATGACAGTTTAACTAATATGCTGGTGATGCATTTGATAGAAAAGCTTAATCACGTCTATAGTCACAGTTAGGTTAAGATGTGTGTTAGTGTCATTGTGTAGAGGGGGGCTGATTCACTTACCTCTTATCATGCTGATGGATACTTGCCTTTGGCTCAAGATAATTGAATCACTAATACACATCCCCAACTCTAATGTGCTCTTCCAGTATTTCCTACAAGTACCCCTGAACCACTGGTGCTGCTTACCCCACCACGGTGCCTCACAGCCAATCGCACGCAGCAGGGAGTCCTGCTCACCTGGATCCCGCCTGCCAATCACACAGCACCTATCCAGCATTATATCATGGAGTTTCGCCTGGGAGAGCGATGGGAGGTCTTGGACGACAGCATTCCTGCAGGGGAGACGGAGTTGGTTGCCCGAGACCTCATCCAGGTAAAAGCTCAAAATGGAAGCTCATCACGGCTTTAAAACCAGACCTACATGTACATCTGCCACTTTAAGCTAGAAGGCTGTATGAGACATAGTGGAGAATTAAACATACTTTTTATTTTGTAGCACAGCAGTTATTCAACAGTGGCGACAAGAAGGATATCGTAAAGACTTCAGAGTACCATATTATAGAGCACTTTGCTCTCACAGTGCAGGCTTACTTGTGATTTTTAGCATTTTTAAAAGTAGAACGGGAAATGTAGCATTCAGCTATCAAGCTCGTTTCTTGAAGAACCAGCTCTGAGTTTAGGTTCAGGTAGGGCTTGGCGATAAAATGATAATTACTGCAAAATAACGTTTCCTTTACACGTTTCCTTTATACATGATAAATATAAAGTTGGTAGAACTTATTCCATCTGCTATGACCTGGCTCACAAGTCACAACACAGACTAGAAACTGTTTTATTTTAAATTATTTAGGTTTATTTGGTATTTGGTCCAGAAAGCATAAAAGGCAAGAAGTGGTGTCTCCCTAATCAACCTTAGGCATGCCTATATCCACACCTTGTCAGGTGTAGACAATTTGCAGCTAAGCCGTGGCAACACTTAGGGACTTCACTGCCACTGCAAGGGAGGCAGGGGTTGCAGACGGGAGTAACATAAAAGCCTCTCCCCTCAAAAGGGTTCCTCCATGAGTCCTAAATAAATTTTAAAAAGCTCCTCTGGAGTCTTCTGGTCCTTTATCTCCCAGACCTGAAAGATTAATGGGGGAAGCAGGACAACATGTGGCTGGCAACAGGGACAAATTCGTCCCAACACTAAAGTCCTTTAATGAAGCATCCGGCAACCCTGCAAAGAAGCACAAAGCACATCATGCTTGATCATTTAAGTAGAGCAGATATCACACACACACACAGAACAAAATGTAGTAACCAATAATTCCAACCAAAAGTGATCTGATGTCCCCACAACACAAATGGTGACATACCAAGTGGTCCTATACCACAACGCGTTAATATACCTACAAAATTCAGTAAAGTGTCACCAAGCACAAATGGAGAACCATGCCCACAAAATGATCACAACAAGTGTGGCTCAAAACCACATAAAGTTACTGCCATCATCTGACCAGCAACATTCACATTTGATCCACCAGAAGTGGGTCAACTTCTCCACACTAAATGCTCACCTCATCATTAGGCATCCATAAATACTGATGTACATGTACACAGGCATCTCCACACAAAGCTGAAGTTAAACACCACATGCCTACTCAACTGAAAGCTTCCCTGCTACAACCACAAGGCCATGAAATGACCCTTAACTGCTCTAAAAATTTCCTACAAAATTCAGCATCACTAGTTTAATTTTGAGCAACTCAACATACCAAAAAAAAAAAAACCCAAACTAGCTTAATCTATCTAGTCTTCAGTAGTTCAAGGCAACTTTAAATGCAAAACTCGTGAGCAGGCAGCAAACCAGTGATGTCATTCACTGCAACTCCAAAGCATACCTCCACCCAGGATAACCACCAAACACAGTAAACTAAAACCACAAAGCAAAATAACAAAAAGTGCTTTGCTACAAGGATACCACACTTCCTAAAGAAAGTTTGCTTAGTCACAATGAAAACCTTAAGTAAACCATCAAAACCCACCAAAAAAACCCTCTGATGTTTAGTCTCCACAAGAGGGTCCAAAATATCCTGTGTGAGCCCCCGCTTATGTTACAGCCTGGCTCAAAAGCTGCACTATAGGGTGGAGACTGACTCCAGAGTTTGCAGAAACTAGTTATATTTTAAATTACTTTGTTACCTCAGCTTAAAAACAACAACAACAAGAACAGTCCAGAAAGCAAGAAGTGGTGTCTTCCAAGCCAACCGCAGGGATGCTGTTATCCACACTTTGTCAGGTATAGACAATTGGCAATAAAACCTTGGCAGCAGCTATCAAACTCCTGTCTTGACAAACCAGCTTCTCCTCGGCTGCTCCTCCTGTGCACACAGTGTAAGAGCAGCCGGCAGCAGCAAATGTGCGAACGTTTGGGCTACTGCAGCCGCGCACACCACTACATTATGAGTGTGAGTGACATAAAAGAGAAAATGGCTACAGAGTATGTTAATGGAAACTCGAGCGAACATGACACCCCAACGGACACAGCCCAAGGCTCAAAAAACAAGGACATGATTTGTAGGGTTCAAAGAATTCAGTGGGGTGGTTATTTGAGGTCCAACAAAGAATCAGAGCAGCATGCTCTTCAAACTGTGTTGATAGCATGTTTCCACAAAGGCAGGTAATACCACAAATCATTTAAACCATCTGAAGCAATGCCATTCTTGCACAGTGTGAGACTTTACAGTCCCAGACACTTTGCCATGCCTGATGACAAAAAAAATGAAGACACAATATCCCAAATTCAACATCCTACTTTATTGTAAGTACAGTCAAAAATATTGGATTTAAGTAGCTGATTAAAGTAACTGACCCTGATTACCAACTCCCTGGCCATAACCATTTATCTCAGATGGTACAAAGTTAATTTAAGTACATTTAATTATTTATTTTTGTCTTGGAGCATAAGCGAATATGCCAGTTTTGTTTATGTTCCTCTGTTTCATTTTTTTGAATTTCTACTGTGGATACAGTTGTGGTCAAAAGTTTACATAACACTGATCATGGGTATGAATTTTGGGCATTTAGTGATTTTGTTCAACTGTTCTTTTTTTTTTCCAAGGTGGAATGATTGTACTGCTTACATCTGTAATGACTTTAAAAGCAAGCATTGGGTGCCCAAGTTTGAATTTATTTAAAATTTTCTCTAATTCACACATGGTCAAATACAGCCTCAAATATATACAGTGGTATGCAAAAGTTTGGGCACCCCTGATAATTTCCATGATTTTCCTTTATAAATCACTGGTTGATCAGATCAGCAGTTTCAGTTAAATCTATCATATAGCAGATGAACACAGTGATATTTGAGAAGTGAAATAACGTTTATAGGATTTACAGAAAGTGTGCAATAATTATTTAAACAAAATTAGGCAGGTACATAAGTTTGGCCCCCCCAACAGAAAAATGACATCAATATTTAGTAGATCCTCCTTTTGCAGAAATAACAGCCTCTAAATGCTTCCTATAGCTTCCAATGAGAGTCTGGATTCTGGTTGAAGGTATTTTGGACCATTCTTCTTTACAGAACATCTCCAGTTCAGTCAGGTTTGATGGTTTCTGAGCATGGACAGCCCACTTTAAATCCCACCACAGATTTTCAATAATATTCAGGTCTGGGACTGAGATGGCCGTTCCAGAACGTTGTACTTGTTCCTCTGCATGAATGCCTCAGTAGATTTTGAGCAGTATTTTGGGTCGTTGTCTTGTTGAAGTATCCAGCCCCGGAGCAACTTCAACTTTGTCAATGATTCTTGAACATTGCTCTCAAGAATCTGCTGATATTGACTGGGATCCATGCGACACACAACTTTAACAAGATTCCCAGTACCTGCACTGGCCCCACAGCCCCACAGCATGATGGGACCACCACCAAATTTTACTGTGGGTACCAAGTGTTTGTCTTGGAATGCTGTGTTTTTTTTCTGCCATGCATCCCGCCCCTTGTTATGTCCACTATTGTTCAACTATTCAGCACACTTTGCACAAGGAGAGGCTGTTTTGAGGCTCCCATGTTGCCACTCTTCAGAGAAGATGCAAAGAGGAGAAACACTTGCAATTGGCCACCTTAACCCTTTCTCACAATTGGATTCACCTGTGTATGTAGGTCTAGGGTCAATGAGCTTACAAAACAACTTTTGTATTTCAATAATTAGTGCTAAAGGTATTCAAATCAATAAAACGACAAGGGTGCCCAAACTTATGCACATGCCTAATTTTGTTTAATTATTGCACACTTTATGTAAATCCTGTAAACTTCATTTCACTTCTCAAATATCACTGCGTTCATCTGCTATATGATATATTTAACTGAAACTGTTGATCCAAACAACCAATGATTTATAAAGGAAAATCATGAAAATTATCAGGGGTGCCCAAACTTTTGCATACCACTGTACATACACCCCCACTAATATTTGGGTAAATGTCCCTTAGCAAGTTGCACCTTGACCAGATACTTTTATTAGCTGTCAGCAAGCTTCTGGCATAATTTTGGCTGGATATTTGACCACTCTTCTTGACAGAACTGGTAGAGTTCATTTAAATTGGTTGATTTCCTGGCATGGACCCGGCTTTTAAGTGTAGTTCACAAATTTTCAATAGGTTGTGGTTGGGGCTTTAGGAAGACAAATGGACCAGTTCTTATATAGCACTTTTCTATTCAACCATTCAAAGTTGGCATACAACATGCCTCATTCACCTTTTCACACACATGCATTTCTTCTATGCCTAAGCACTTTCTATCTAACATTCATACATATTCATAGACCAGTGGGGTTCACTATCTTGCCCAAGGATACTTGGCATGCAGACTGGAGCAGCCAGGGATTGACCCACCAACCCTCAGATTAGTAGGTGACCTGCTCTACCTCCTGTGGTACAGGCACCCCTGGCCATTCCAGAAGTTTAATGTTAGCCTGCTTTATCCCAGTTTTGATGTGTGTTTGGGATCATTGTCATGCTGGAACCAAATTGTGTCCAAGTTGTGTTTAACTGCTGATTTGAGGTGAAGAATTTGGAGGTAGTCCTCCTTCTTCATTAGTCCATCCACTTTGTGCAATGTACCGATACCACTGGCAGTAAAACAGAGCATGATGCTACCACCACCATGCTTGACAGTTGGCACACTTGTACTTACTTCTACTTCAATAGCAGCTAGTGACTAAAGCAAGAACAAGGATGATTTTGGAGCACACTTTTTGTGACTGATTTCACCTGGCAACAGCCAGCAACCTCCAGCAACTACTTGCTAACCTGTTGCAGAATATACCCTAGCAACCAGAGTTTGCCAGGTGGCCTGTGTGACTGAATCCTTACGGCCCTTTTACATAGAAAGCATCATGTGCTGTGCTAATCACTACATTGAGCAAACAGCCCAAAATTTGTGTTGAACTGGCTGCTGCCCTCTGCCTGTACTACTTTTTTTTTGCTCATGGGTCATGGTCTTCATGTACTATATCCCTATCATTATGCATTTCTGTTGGTCACAAGAATAACATCACAGCTGAATTTGACCAGAGTAATTGTTTTAACTGACAATCTTGAAATCTGTATTTCTCATTGTTCTGAGTATTGGCTAATCCAATGAGTGCTGTCAATCAAATTCTTTTTATAGTTAATCATGACCGCTAACGAGAATTTAATGGGCCGTGGCCTCGTCAAGTTAAAATAAAAGACACTGTGGAGCCTTCAGCACCGCTTATTGAAAGATTTAATTGAGTGTATGTATGTATTGAGTGTGTGTATGTATGTATGTATGTATTAGAGCAAATCCAAAATAAATTCAAACTTGGGTACAGTCACTCCACCCTAGAAAAAGAACTGCTCCAAAAAATTGCATATGTTCATTTATATATATATATATATATATATATATATATATATATATATATATAAACATACACATATTTTTTCTATTTATTTATGGGGTTGTTTCCAAATACAGTGGTACTTTGATTTGCGAGTGTCCGAACTAACGAGTTTTTTGAGATACGATCAGTCGCTTGGTTGAATTTTTTGCTTTTGCTTTATGTTGCGAGTGAATATCTGAGTTACGAGTGAGCGAAAATACACCGTCTGCGTGTTCAGTTCTTCTTCTTTTTTTCCCCTCGCTGTGCACTCGTTTTTGTTGATGGTTGTTGCTGTGTTTGATTATTTTCCACATTTATTTTGGAACATTTCCTTTTTTTTAAACCGTGGGTCCAAAAAAAGCGAATACCAAGATCGGTGCTGAAAAGGATGATGACCATGGATATAAAGCATAAAATTATTGAAAAACATGAGCGAGGTGTGCGTGTTGCTGTCTTGGTGAGGGTAAGAGTGTGCCAAAAAAGGCAAAAGAAGGAAGAGAAGATTAAGTGAAGTGCAAAAAAGGAGCATTAAGTTTAGCGATCTCCTCCACTTCCATCTCCGCCAACATCTTTGTCTTTCACTTAAAACCAGTTTATTTCTTTACATTCTCTTTTGTTATACTGTATACAGTATTATTTGTATACATTATTTGTTTATAAAGTTCTCTACATTTCTTTTATTAATAAACAAAAAAAAAAAATTGTGGTGGTTTTGGGGGACGGGAACAGATTAATGACTGTTCAATTCATTCCTCTGGGAAAATTTGATTTGGCATACGATCAAATTAAGTTACGAGCTAGGTCACAGAATGAATTAATCTCGTATGTCAAGGTACCACTGGAATTTAAAACCGCTTGAATCTTTACAAAAGAAATGATAGAGTATATTTTCTTGAGATTTTATTGCGTTTTAGTATCTGCATTATTTATTTGGAAGTGACCAAAGAGTTTAGTCTTCCATTTCCCATTATTGTGTAATACTTGAAGCTTTTGACTGGTCAGAGTTTTATCTGACCACTTATACCTTAAATCCTCTCATGGGAGCAAAAAGTAACCTTTATGGGTCATGCATGAGCAAACAAAGAGAATCGCAACAAAATCATGAAATTAATAACAATGTAATACTGTGTCATAAACTATGAATACAATGTGCTTTTTTTTTATAGAACACGGTACATTCCTAGAGCCACTGGCACTACAACACAGGAAAGTCAGTATATCATTGCTGATGTATAAGCTCTGACACGTCCCTTATTTTGCAGCATTTCAGATCTTCCTCGTGTCTGCTAATACTCCTGCCACGACACGTTCAAGCATCTTTCCTTAAAACCACCACTTTCAGCTCCATGCAGATGTTTCTATCTCTCCTTCCATTGCATAGCAAACACCCACACATACTCTTCTCTCCAGCTCTTACTCTTGCAGACACACATATTACACCTAGCTTGTATAACTTTTCTGTTGAAAATGCACTTCATAGTTGAGGTTATGTGACCAGACGAGATGCTCTGTTTGGTTTTCTGTGTGTTTGTGTGAAAGTGGATATTTGCTGTGCCACATTTAAATCTTCAGTCTGAGCTGACAACTCATTCCGCTTAATATTTATGTGTCGTAGTTTATTAACCCTTTAACACAGAGCGTGTTGTTGCCGAGACTATGTGTTACAAGAGTGTCGGCATTCACGCAACAGCGCGAGTGAAATTACCATAATATCCACATGTTGGCTGTGAAGAGCAATTTCATGGGATTCATTTGTATTTTTCTGATAGGACAAAATGTTGCGTGATTACAGTAATGCAAAGTGCGCATTATGCAATACGCTCGATGTTAAAGGGTGTATCAGCAACCATAGCTCAGTATTAAAGACTTAAGTTATCCTAACCTAACAACTGCATTTTGTATTCACTCAGGTTATCTGTGTCTAATATTAAAAATAGTTTGATGTGTGACAAATACACAGAAAATAAGAAATTAGGATGGGGCAAATACTCTTTCACAGTTTTGTTCAACAACACTGAATTCTGACTGGTAGCCTACATTTAATCCGCTTGTGTGGTTGGAAAGCTGTCGTATTTTTTTCCTGCTTTTTTCTGTGTTCCACTAACTTGACTAACATCAGCAATTTGGGGGAAATATTGCATACTGCCTGTGGTCCTAAAGCATGAAAAACACTGGGAAATTTGAATGTGTTTAAGGTGAATATTTCATGAATTTCATGTTAACTTTTGCTGGTGTGAAATATGACATGAAGCCTTGTGACTCTTGTGTCTAAAGAAGAGTTCATTAAATGGGAGTTCCTGTGGCTCAGGAGGTAGAGCAGGTCATCTACTAATCACAAGGTTCGTGGTTCGATCACCATTTTGAGTTTCATTAAAATGGACTAGCCTCCAGCATCATTTTTTCACTTTTACTTTTGGGATGTCTGTTTTCAGCCCTCTGTAGTTTAATAATTTTTATTTCCATCAAACAATGTGGCATCCTTTCATTCCTAACACATTACCCAGCCCATATCAGTATAGATATCCAGCGGGATTTTTTTTTCCCCATTGAGATCTGATTTTTAAAATTTTTTTGAGCAGTGTAGTTGGGCTCACCTCCATGCATAGCAAGGGATCTGGAACCAAACTCCTGGAAAAGAGGTGCATTCTTTCCTTTTCTGGAGTGGCTCATTGTGAGAGGTACTTGACAAAAGTAGGAAGGAAAAACTCCCTTTTAACAGCAAGAAACCTCAGACAGAACGAGGCTCAGGGAGGGGCAGTCCGCTGCTGTGACCGGTTGGGGGCAAGGGGAGCGAGACAGGACAAAAGACATGCTGTGGAAGAGAGGAAGAGTTTAATAATAACTAATGATTAACTGCAGAGTGGTGTATAAACAGAGTGAAAGCTTACTGCAGGCCCATTGTAGTATAAGGGGTGGTTCAGGTTCACCTGATCCAGCCCTAACTATAAGCTTGATCAAAAAGGAAAGTTTTAAGCCTAATCTTAAAAATAGAGAGGGTGTCTGTCTCCTGAATCCAAGCTGGAAGCTGGTTCCACAGAAGAGGGACCTGAAAGCTGAAGGCTCTGCCTCCCATTCTACTCTTAAGTATCCGAGGAACCACAAGTAAGCCAGCAGTCTGAGAGCGAAGTGCTCTGTTGGGGTGATATGGTACTATGAGGTCTTTGAGATAAGATGGTGCCTGATTATTCAAGACCTTGTATGTGAGGAGAAGGATTTTAAATTCTATTCTAGATTTAACAGGGAGCCAATGAAGAGAAGCCAATATGGGAGAAATCTGCTCTCTCTTTCTAGTCCCTGTCAGTACTCTAGCTGCAGCATTTTGGATCAGCTGAAGGCTTTTCAGGGAGCTTTTAGGACAGCCTGATAATAATGAATTACAATAGTCCACCCTAGAAGTAATAAATGCATGAATGAGCTTTTCAGCATCACTCTGAGAAAGGATGTTTCTAATTTTAGAAATATTGCACAAATGCAGGTGGCATGATAGTTAGCACTGTTGGCTCATAGCTAGAAGGTCTGGGTTTGAATCCACCTTGGCCCGGGTCTTTCCGTGTGGAGTCTGCATGTTCTCCCCGTGTCTGCGTGGGTTTCCTCCCACAGTCCAAAGACATGCTGTTAGTGGGGTTAGGTTAATTGGTGATTCTAAATTGCCCATCGGTGTGAATGTGAGTGTGAGTGGTTCTCTGCCTCTCAGTGTTGGCCCTGCGACAGGCTGGCGACCTGTCCAGGTTGTACCCTGACTTTCTGGCTCGATGGACTGACCATTTTAACAACCTTCTGAATTGCCCATCTACTATGGCAGATGATGTTATCAACTCTCTCCCCAGCATCCCGTACTTGAAAAGCTAAACATTGAGCCATCCCTTGACAAAGCGATAAACAACTCTCATCAGGAAAATCACCAAGTCAGGATGGCATCCCATCAGAGGTATACAAATATGGTGGTGCTCACATCTCTAAGAAGCATCACACATCTCTTTTAGAAAAGTTCCCCATAAATATAAAGACACTTCCATTATCTACTTATACAAATGTAAAGGCATTAAATTCTGCTGTGAGAATCATTTTGGAATATCACTTCTCTCAATAGCAGGTACGAGTCTTACAAGGGTCATCCTCACCTCATCTATCTCATCTGCTCGTTCTTTTGCCGGTTCATTGAAACCGACTCCAGCACTGGCACCAGCACTGACACCTCGGTGGTGGAAACGTAGTAAGTGTGAATTTCGTGCTGGATAGGGTACCACTGACAGGCCCAGGAGTAGGCCAGAGAACAGACCTCACAAAGGCATGTGACACTGTGAACTGTGATGCTCTGTGGAAAGTGCTGCAGAAGTTCAGCCTCCCAGAGAAGTTTGACAACTTGATATGAAATGACAGCCAGTGGCATGGCATTTGGGGATTCTTCAGAGCCCTTCCCAGTGACTAATGGTGCAAAACAGGGCTGTGTGATGGCACCTGTCTTGGTCGGAATCTACTTTTCAACCATACTTATGGTGGCCTTCACTGCCCTTGGCATAGGAATCAACATACAGCATAGAACTGAGGCAGTGTCTTCAATCTGCAACAGCTGAAAGCTCAGACCAAAATCAGAGAGCATGTCCTGAGGGATCAGGACACACCATGGAGGACATCCAACTGACAGTAGACTGCTTTGCTTATGCAGCTAGATGTTTTGGTCTGACAATTAGCATCACAAAATCTGAAATGATCCACCAGCCTGCACCAAGGCAACCATCTTACAATCACCAAAATCAAAATTGACGAGAGCCATCTCAAGTGTGTGCACACATTTTGTTGTCTAGGGAGTACAAACAAGACCCTAGTGGATGATGAGATCTCACAGAGAATAGCCAAAGCAAGCACATCGTTTGGCAGTTTAACATACTGGAACACAGGGTCAGTCTCAACACCAAGGTATACAAAGCAGTAGTTTTGCCAGCTCTCCTTTCTGGCTTCCATCTACACTGCCTCAGATCCTGATGTAACATCATATGGTAGGCCGAGATTACAAATACTGAAGTGCTTTCAAGACATGGGATCACTAGCACTGAGTGCGTGACTATTAGATTAGATTAGATTCAACTCATTGTCATTGTGCGCACAAAGCACACAACGAAATGATCGTTCCAGATCACTCATCCAGAGACGAGCATCTGTGGTCATGCAGCCAGAGACCGGCACTACCTTTAGGCAATATCTTGTGTCTTGCCCAAGGACGCAACGCAACGCAGCGCAGGGACAGGGAACCTGCAACCTTCCGGCTGCAAGGTGGGCACTTACCCACTGCGCCACTGCCACAGTCTAACTGTGCTGGGTTGGACATGTGGTTAGAATGGATGACACCCGGATACCAAAGATGCTGTTCAGTTCCAATCCTAGGTGTTCTGGATGCCTACTCCTGACATACAAAGACACTGAAGAAGAATCTCAAATTATGCAAGATAGATACCAAGATCTGGTACTCACTGGCTCAAGAGAGACCCAGTTGGCGAATGTTGTGTCACAAAGGGACCCAGGTATTTAAAGAGAGGAGGATTGCAGACCTGCAGCAGAAACGTACAAGCTGAAAAGCCTTGCAACCTGTGTCAAGTTATGACATATATGTGCAATCTGCAATAGAGCATGCAAGTCAAAGTTGTGCCTAGCATTACACATGACACGGCACGGACCAGTACAAACACAGCCACCACACATCGCACAAACAGCTGACGTTCATCTCTCAAAGGGAGAGGAGAATCCGTAATGGATAATGGATGGATTGATGAATTGAATCGAATGCCCAAAATGAATGACACAAAGTTGTAAAGATGAGCGGTCCAAAACGAAGCGAGACACTGATGAAGTCATACAAAAAACAATTACTTCAGGTTATTGCTGCTAAAAGGTGGCTTTTGTTAAATAAATAATGACAGGATGTAAAATGTCATGTTCATCTGAGGTTCTGTTTATCTAATTGACCAGATGATTTGAAACCTTAGAAATGAAAGGTGGTGTACTTTCTTCTTCACAAAAATTGTAAAGTGCCACTTTAAAAAAAAATCATGCCATTTAGTTTGCGGAATATAACTTCGTAGTTCCACTGTCCTGTTCATGTAGGAATGATTTATTTTCTACTTTAAGGGTTTTTGTAGCCTAAAGGCAGAGCTGTTTCCAAAACCTTGGTGGTGTAGCTGGCTGATCTTTGGGGATACCAGCAGAGTTTTACAGTTCCCTGCAGGCTGGATGTTTCTGACAACATACTTCTAATTGTTAATCTCTTTCTCATCCTAGGAGGCGTGGTATGAATTTCGCGTCATGGCCATCATGGATGACATGATCAGCGAGCCTAGCAACGTAGTAGGAGTGTCCAGCACAGGTGAGGCATTAGATCATGTAAAATGTTAGGATTTCATCTGTGGATATGGCTTAGAAATTCTCAAAATCGAAATAGAGCTGACATTATCTAGTGTGCATGTCTAATAAATCAGAAGCTTAGAGAAGTAAGGACAGATAATGCTGCTCAGTGAGTTGCATCAGTCAGTTTTTCCTGTCAGTGCTGGGATTCAACCCAACAACTTCTGCCTCCAACCTGCATCCATAGCCTCCAGCTATATTAACATCTCTGAGCTGAACAGGGGTGGGAGATGTATTGCAGACTCAGCAAATCCAACTTTACATTTTGCCCACTCAGCACTATTAATTTTACGCTTGCTTTTATATGTACACTCCTTTGTAGCATCCTGAGAAGGATGACATCATCTTTCTGTCTGCTTCTCCTCTGATTGTACTGGGTTGCTTTGTGATTTTAAAAAAAAGGACAGTCTTTTTTTGGCTACAAAAAAGACTCTTTTGGATCTGAAATTAAACCCTTCAAAATTTGATTGTGCTCCTCTGCAGAGGTCACTGAGTACACATCGTTTGGTAGGAACAGCTGTTAGTAGCATTTATAGACAAGATTTTCCCAGTAATCTCTATTTTTGGAAGTACTCCGCTGCCCTCCTCTGGTAAAACTGAGGAACTGTGCTGCATGGTGATCAAAGGCTTCTGCTCATTCCTCGGTTCATATGGGATTTATTTGACTCCTTTCTCTGTAAATTATGTCAAACATGATGTGCATACACCCTCTCCTTTCAAACATGACAAAGGTTATTTGAACAGTTGAACAGTGACTCTGTGATCCAGTGTTCCCGGTGGAACAATACTTTGCATTTTGCTGTATCATACTTCACTGCAGCACATAAACTACTCTAAGAAGTTCATAACAGAAGCTGACACAATGTACGTCCTGGTCTCTCTGAGAGATAAATAATCATGCAGGTCACTAAATGAACTCCTGTGACTGAGGACAGTTGTAAAAGTTGGCAGATCCAAAGCCAAAGGAAATAGCTGCACAGCAGAAACACTGTCCTCTATGGTGCGTTGGCTGGATTTCCGTTACAGTAATGATCCTGTTAATGTGCAGCTGTGCTGGTCGCATTTATTTGGCTTGTATAGACTTTGACTGCTTTTTTCAACCAGAGGGGTCGCCCCCTGCTGGCCAGTGAAATGTATGCAGGTGTAAGGCACTGCTCTTTTCAAAGTCTATGGTTGGACTGTGATCTAGAGAGGTCTCTGTGTGCTAAAGTTGTGGTTGATCACTTTAGTCATTTTGAGTCAGCAGCAACCAGTTTCTTTATCTGTTCACGTGTGTTACAAGGCCAAGCTTATGGCAGAGTTTCTTCTTTCTTCTTCAAGTTAGCGCTGCAAGTAACATTCTTAAATATTAGTAATAAATATAAATCAGTGTTCTTATCCACATTTCATGAACTCACTGTCAAAATCTTACTTCCTGTCTGTAGAGGAAGTAGATGTCAGCTTGAATATATTTGAATAATACTGGATATGCCAGAACGTTTTCTTTCATACACCCTTTGGAGTCCCCTCTACAGCAACATAGAAACAAGTGGACTCTGCATCTCTATTTTTGCTAATGAGGCTGTCAGAAAACAACAGAAAGTCCTGATTTAGTGTCATCAAACAGCAGGGTGTTCTTGCAGGGGATAGCGGGGGATGTGAGTGTACTTTTCCAGTACACTCACATCTGTGTGATAATCTTATAGTAAATATCAGTTGCTGTTTTGGAGCCAGAAAATGAATATTGACACTAGCATTAATATCAAGGATGTCAGAAGTTTAGTGAGCAAATAAAATTTTTCTAATGTTTCCTCACTGTAAACAGCCTTTGTGTCTGCATATTTGATGTATACATATCTTGTTTTTGTCAAGAGTTGCTGCTGCACTTCATTATGCTTTTATGCCCCTCACTCTTTCCCCCGACTTTCGGCCCGCAGACTTCTTCCCTCCTCCAGAGTTGGTGGAGGAGCGTGGACTGGCGCGGCCTGTGGTGGCTGGCATTGTGGCCACCATCTGCTTCTTGGCAGCAGCTGTCCTCTTCAGTACAATGGCTGCCTGCTTTGTCAACAAGCAGCGCAGGAGAAAACTCAAGAGGAAAAGAGGTGAGGGGAAGCTTATTATATTTAATTACTTTCACCAAGACAGTCAAAAAAACCTGAAACATGTCAGCTGCCTAAATTTGTGGAGGTGCTGCAGCAACCATTGTATCATCATGCATAAATATTCTGAATAATATTCCTTATACTTTGATTTAATACAGCCATCTCACTGCTTTATTGGAATGTCTTCATTCTCCTTTTTTGTACATACGTATGCACTTAATTAGTCGAACATAAACTAAGATGATGTGAGGAGCTGGGATTTTAAGGTACAAGGGTGGAGGTTCATTAAGTTGTATGTCCGTGTCCTTGTGTTTTTTCCTTGGTTATTTGTTAAAAACCTAAAAAGAAAAAGTTAAATGGAGTCTAAAAGTCTGAAACTGCATCAAACACGAGTCAGATTTCATTCAAAACAGGAAAGAGAAAGTTTAAGGATGCAGAAACATTTAAAAACAAAAGTTCAAACATATAAAATGAAGCTGGAGGAGATTATTGATGTTAATTATATTACTTACTGATTTGTAAAGCCAGATGATAATACTCAGATAATACTCAGGTGGGTTTGATTGACTCATCAAATGATTGTTCTAGAGAGTGTGTAGAAGATGTTCATCTGTTAGAAATATGGTTGTGAATCATGTTTCTAACACTGTTGGCTACGCGGGCTGGGACAGTGAGAGACATCAGAACTAAGTGAAGGTGCTGGAGAGTTATCCTAAGCTAAGAAGGGCTTTCCCAGCATCAAATCATGGCTAAACTGAATGTGTCACAGGATGGAACTTAACTTCAGCTTTACTGCTGAGAACAGAGTTCACAGAGCTGGACAACAGCACAAACTAGGAAACAACTCAAAACTACGATACAGGCAGACAGGTGGGCACACGGCGGGCAGGGAGCCATAGACGACAACGCGACGAGGAACAAACGGAAACGCAGACAAAATCTGCTCAGGGAAAAATGAGGGAGCAGGCAGCAGGTAATCACACAGACGAGACTGGGAAGGAAAACTAAATACAGAGCACAAGAGACGAGGACTGACAAAGTAAAGCAGGAAACAAGTAAGCACGGGAACAGAGACGCAGACTTGACATAAGGCAGGGGAAAACAGAACACACAAAACACTGGACAGAGTGTTTCTAAAGGAGCAGTGCAACACTTAAAGGCTGTGTGTGTGGAGTTCAAACACATCAGATGATTTCATTAGAAGTTATCTGATATTATTCTGGATATGCTCCATTCTCAAGATTTATAGATCTTTGGATGTATGAATCTCAAGCTGTGTAAATCTATATGTATTAATTTATGGATCAGAAAAAATATACCTTTTTTTTTCCTGATTGCTTTTAGGGATTAGAAATTTTGCATCTTTGTGGAGAAGGATTCACACTCGGTAGGACGGATATGAGTCCAAACACACCCGAAAGCCTTGAGGAACTACTAAAGATCAGAGACAACCATAATGTGACTCTGACGGTCCACCACATCCCAAAGATGCTCTGCTGGATTGAGATCCAGTAACTGTGGAGGCCATTTGAGTACAATGAACTCATTTTAATGTTGTAATGATCTTGTATTGATTGGCTAGGCAGGAAAATCAAACTGGAAACAATTGGCAGCAGGTTAGGGTGATTAAGGATGGAAATGGAAATGTACTAACAAATGAACAGGGTGTGTTGAGAAGATGGAAGGAGTACGAATGAAGAAAATGAGAGCGAGAGAGGGGAGGATGGAAGCAAGACAGAATACATGCGTGCGAATGAGAGGAGGCTAGTGTACCATTGAAGATGCAAGGAGTAGAGACGGTGAAGGTGGATGACTTTAAATACCTGAGGTCAACCATGTAAAGCAAAGGACAGTGCACAGGGCAGGTGAGGAAGAGTGTGCAGGCAGAACGGAGCGGGTGGAGATGAATGTCAGGGATGATTTGTGACCGAAGGATAGCAGCAAGAGTGAAATGGAAGATTTACAAGATGATAGTGAGATCTGCTATGATGTATGGTTTGGAGACGGTGACACTAACAAAAGACAGGAGGCAGAGCTGGAGGTGGAGGTGGCAGAGCTGGAGGTGCTAAGATTTTCATTGGGAGCGACCAGGATGGATAAGACTATAAAAGAGTACATCAGAGGGACAGCTCAGGTTGAGCAGTTTGGAAACAAAGTTAGAGAGGTGATTTGTACATGTGCAGAGGACAGAAGTAAATATACTGGGCAAAAGATGTTAAATATGGATCTGCCATGCAGGGGGAAAAGAGGAAGACCACAGAGAAGATTCATGATGTGGTTAAGGAGGACATGCAGAGGGCTGTGACAGAGAAGGATGCTAGAGACTGGGTGAGATGGAGGCAGATGATCCGCTGTGATGACCCCTGAAGGGAGCAGCTGAAAGAAGAAGAAGAACTCATGTTCAACAATGTTCAATAATCCAGTTTGAGATGATTTGAGCTTTCTGACAGGTCACATTATTCCACTGGGAGCATAGATCAAAAGATAGATACACTGTGGTCATAAAGGGACAGACATGGTCAGCAACAATGCCGAGCAGGCTGTGGTGTTTGGAGGATGCTCTACTGCTACTAATGGGCCCAAAGTATGGCAAAAACAAATCACCATTTCATCACCACCACTAGCTTGACCTTTTGATATAAGGCAGGATGGGTCCATGCTTTCAGTGCTTACACCAGTCTGACCCTACCATCTGAATGTGGCAGCAGAAATTGATGCTCATCAGACCAGGCAGCGTTTTTCCAATCTTCTATTGTCCAGTTTTGTTGAGACTGTGAAGTGTAGCCTTGGTGTCCTTTTCTGAGCTGGTGGCACCTGGTGTGGTCGTCTGCTGCTGTAGCCCATCTGCTCTTCTGCCTTCCTCGGTTGTAAGAAGTTGTTGTTTGAGCTACTGTTGCCTTCTGCTGAGCTCAAAGCAGTCTGGATATTCTCCTCTGGCCTCACCTAAATCACCTTTCTTCCCCATTCTGCATGCCATGCCTGCCTGCCTGTTGCCATACGACTGGCTGATTAGATATTTGCATGAATGAGCAGTTGAACAGGTGTACCTAACAAAGTGGCCAGTGAGTGTATAAAAATCCTCACTGTGGTCTTAGACTTTTAGACCATTTAAAAACAAGGTTAGAACATCCTTTCATGATCTTA
Source organism: Archocentrus centrarchus (assembly GCF_007364275.1). NCBI lineage: Eukaryota > Metazoa > Chordata > Actinopteri > Cichliformes > Cichlidae > Archocentrus > Archocentrus centrarchus. The sequence goes on along the minus strand of NC_044359.1, from coordinate 36,522,483 downwards.
AAATATTATTTTTTTTATATATTTGAACTAGTTTTAAATACATTTATGGAATTACAAAATATGTATTTGTTACTTAATTACTCTTGCTTTTTTTCTTGATCTGCTGCCTCATGCTGCCATCATATCCTCTCACCTTTGGAAAAAAGCTAAAAGTGATATATATACACTTCAAAGATCAGTCATCATATTTATGTTGACTTTTTAAAATCTCTGCTGCATTTTACTGCTATTATGTCACTCACATTCAAATCCTGCTCCAGGCTCTGCACCAGCAATGCTAATGTCGCCTTTGGAGAGTCTAGTTTTATAAGCCTTTTATGTAAATGTGTTGGGTCAGACTTGTTTATCATGAATACCAAAAAGACATTTTATGAATCTTAATATTGAGGCTCGCCTGAAAATAAATATGAAAACAGTTAATTTGCCTCCTTCAAATGACCTTGCCTGCATTTTCACAGCCTCTAACTGAAGTGTTTGTTTTCTGTCTCCATTACCAGTGTTTTTAAATTATGAGCTACAGTTTACAGTCTTTTTCCCCTATCTTCCAGATCCCCCTCTTTCCATAACCCACTGCAGAAAAAGCATGGAAACTCCGTAAGTAACACACGTGCCACACAGATTTACTACCAAACAAACCCATAAATAAATACCCATAATCACACACAAATTATTTCAGCAAAGAACAGCAAATAGTAATACAGTTTATATTGCTGCTTTAAATACATCGACTAGTCAATTGTATAGAATGATCTTATCACTGCACACTATAACAGCAATAAAATACATGTACACAAAACTGACAGACAGGAACATTATAGGTACCTAAATGATGAGCTCAAATCATCACTGGTGACTGATAGTGAATGGGTTGTGTGTGTGTGTGTGTGTGTGTGTGTGTGTGTGTGTGTGTGTGTGTGTGTGTGTGTGTGTGTGTGTGTGTGTTTGTGTGTTCATCGTCTAAACTCCAGTCTTTAAGTCTTCTGCTGGTTCATGAAGTGTTCTCCTGTTGAATAGTGAGCCTTGCAAAGACAAATATTTTTGAACAAAATGTGAACAGGCCAGTTGGTGTTCTAACATTTATGCTACAGTCACGTGAGTTAAGGCACCCCCAACACCCCCCCTTAAAAAGGCAATTTACCCCTAAATAGCAGCTTTAAAGGGGGTGATTTTTATTAGCATTTTTTTAATTTTCACATTTTTCAGCCATTTGAACTACAGTATATGAAGTTAGGAGCATTACAGGTGGATGCAGGCACTGGCATCTGTCATGTAACTCGCTGTGTGTGGCAGGTGGAGGACAGGACTTGACTTTTCATTTATTGCATTTATTGCTGGAAAACTCAGGACAAAACAGAACTGGACCGAGCCAACAGAACAAAATACAGACTCACTTAGGAACAGGACTCAGACAGATGGACCATACAGTGGGAGGGGAAACTAGGAGGAGGACACAACACAATAAAGGCAAACGCAGACAATATGACAAGGGACAACATGAGACAGTTAGAGAGAACAGGTGGACAGAATCACACTAATGAGACACAGGAAGCGAAACTCAACAGGACACACGGGGAACGGGAAGCTAGGAAAATAAAACAGGAAGTGAAAACTTAACGGGGAAGGAACAGAAATGACCAAAATACAGAGGACTTGACATGAGGGAGGCAGGCCCACTGAGGGAGAAATAAAGAGGCCCTGCGACACTGGGACACGGGTAAACAAGGAGATCAAAGGAAACAGGAATACAAACAGTAACTAAGAACAGGACTCAAAACCCACAGAGAACCTCAGAACACAGAGAAATATCAATGATAACAGAACTCAAGAACCAAAACGCAAAGCCCAGGGCCGTGACAGGCAACTATAGCTGCTAATTGGTGTCAGTGAACTGGGCGTCTGGATGCTGTTAATCATGTAGTCTGTGCACCACTTTAGAAATTCTGTTTATATAGTATGTTATGCACCAATTAGCAGATATTGGTGTTTGTGTGCCCCCTACAGTTTGAGGATGCACATTTTCTAACCATTTTTCTAATGTTAATGATAACTTAACACACCATCATCTCATCTCAAACAACAACAACATGGCTGCAGCCAAAATGTTAATTTTGAGCTTTGAATCATTTTGAAAACTCAACAGTTCAACAGGTGATGTCGTAACAGTACATCCATCTTTTATATACAGTCTATGCTTCTACTGAAATGTCCTGAGGCGTCTGAAGGAGAACTGTGCTGTGTACCAGTGTGCAGTAGCACAGAGTGACTAAGCAGCCACAACTGCTCACCTTTGTAGATCAAACCAAAGACAGTGGCCAGAACCTTACAGGATATGTAAAAGATGTACTGTGCAGAAGTCTTCAGCCACCCTTCATTTCTTTATATTTTGCTTATGAGGGACTTTCTTCTGATTTTTTAAAATTGGTGTTAAGCAATAGTTCACCAGGATTTCTGAAAGTCTTTCAATGTTTTTCTTTGGACATTGGCTGCTTTTTCACTCATTTTCAGTCCCGTCCTTGAACCCACTCTTTTTCAGAGGAATGTGTTTTCATTGTTAAGCCAGGTAAAGCTGACCTATGAGTCACTGAAGCATATTAAAGCATCTAACTCACGGGATCAGTGGGGGCACTTGGCTCTGAGTGCCTCAGACAGGGTGGGGGAGCACTGTTAGAGACAAACATTGTTAACTTCGATCGTTTCATACTATGTGGTGAATATATAATGTAGATTTATGATTTATAAGAAAGAAACCCTGGAAAAACTTTATTAAACCTCCCATGTATAGAAATAAAAAAACTGTGACTTTACTGACCCAAGTGATTTACTTCTGTGTCCAGCTGTTGCTGCAGTCCTGCAGTTACAGACAAATAAATCAAACTTGCTGACATAAAATAGAGACTCCCCTCCCTCTGTGGGAGAGGGGGGTTAGGAGCAGTGCACTGATCAAGTTGAACATCAGGTTCTGTACATTAAAAAAAGACAGACTTAAATTGCAACTTTGCCGAGCACCTCAACTTGTTTCCCAAATACATTCAGATGATAATTAGATCATTTTTCCCCTTTAACACCATGAGGACGTTTGTAATGGAGTTTTCATGCCGAATAGCAAAGCTAAAAATATCCAAATACCTACCTTTTTTTTTTTAGTTAGCATACATATTTATTCATTGAAATGTGAAGTGTATTTCCATGATGTTTTGGGAGAAAGTTTAATTCTTTATCTGAATGTTTGTCAAGGAATTCTTGTAACCTTTTATTTAAGATTACCCAGATAACTGCTCACGCAGATGTCATGCTCATGCTTATGCTCCTATAAATGGGAGAAATCAGCCCTCTGCACCAGATTTGAGGAGAACATCCTCACTGTAATGCATTTGTATTAAAATAACCCCAAAGTATTGTAGTGGACCACAGTCAAATGCGTGTTTGCTATGCACATGTGGACGCAGCTTGTACAGTAACATGTTTAGCCTAATATTCCACAGTTTCAAGGCAATGGGGTGGTACAGTGTGGACAGGAAGTCTCACTTAATGAAATGTTTCCCTGCTTTGTCCTTCTTTGTGCCTTTCCACCCTCTTGTGTCTGAAGTGGCAGAAACCAAGATCAAATCCAACTTTGGAAAGGAACCTTTAGAGTGAATAAATGGGAATGATCTCAGCGTGCTCCCTCTATTTGCTCTTTGATAGCTTCTCTTGTTTTTATGCTTTTTCTGTGCCTTTTTTTTTTAGCTCATTAATGCTTCTCATTCTTAACCTGCTGAACAGGAACAAGCTTTTTCTTTCATTTTTTTCTGTTCCTTTTTCATTATTATTATTTTTTTACCATCTCTCTCATTACCAGGCTTTCCTGTTTACCCCCATATGCTCCTCTCTTCTTACTGTCTGATCTTCCCACCTCTGCAGGAGTCCACTTAGCCTCATTCCCAGCGTTGAGCCCTACTGGGAGGGGCTGGACGCAAGCAGGTACAGGCCCCACCCTTACAGTCCTCAGTGAGTGTGCAAACCATTGTCCCTTTGTTCTTGCACACTGTGTATACCCTCCTGCACTTTGGTTCAGCCCCTCAGACTCTTGACCTGTCTGCATGCTTCTGGCCAACAACAACCAGGCAACAACAATACTGGTCATAGTCTCTCATTCATGAAAAGTAACGGACATTCGTCAGAAACTCTGGACTTCTTTTTCATGTGCCAGTGAATGAATCACCATTATCATGCATTATATTTGGTCTGTATTACTGTTGTACTGATGTAACTGGCCTATATTTTAAAGAATGTTTTGCAGTTACTGAGGGACTTTGTAGCCTTTCAGAGAGAAGCTCCATGAATCTGCCTCCAGTCTTCTTGCTAGAAAGTTGGCAAGGTGTACACGCAGAGTGCTACCATCTTATTTAACGCAGGCAATACATTCATGTCATGACCATTCATTGCATTATAACGGTGATTCATTCAGAGAAACATTTAGTCCAAGAAAACTGATCATATAGAATTCTTTATATTGTGGACTTGATATTCCTGCTGTTTTACATAAATGTTACTGGGTTACCAGAATTATATGTCCAAATCTTGAAGGTCTTCTTTAATGACAAAATCAACCATGTTTGAGAAGTTTAGTCAATCACAGCACTATACTGTATTTGTTAAAAGAACATCTCAGTATTCTAAGATAATGTTCTTTTGGCTTTCAGAGATAGATGTTACCACAGCAGAGTGGCTAGAAATGGAAAGCTAGCCTGGCCATGTTAAAAATAAAAATCTGTGTAAAGATTATATAAATTTTGTCAGCTGCACTGTGTAAAAATGTGCATTTTTAAACATTTGAACAACCGTAATTCTAATTGATGGCAAACAGCTAACAGACCTAACCTATGCAGAGAATTATGACTCATTCTGGATTAGCCGACTTAGTCACTGGGGGAAAAAAAAAACCCAGCCAAGAACAATCCTTGTGATTGGTTGGTAGATCTGTCATAATACAGGCTAGGGTAAACAAGTAATATTATAACTATGGCTGCTACTGCTGCTAATAATAAAGCAGATAATGCAGTTAACCTGCAACTTACAGTGCTGCCTCTTGGTGAAATCCCGCTGTTAGTGCAGTGCGAATGAAGCTTAAATGGGTTGAGAGATTTTTTTTTTTAAAAAAAAGCAGTTTACTGTTATTACAGTAAGTGAAGCCAACTCCCTGCTGGTTAGAGCATTAAAGAACAGTTGGTTTATTTTCTTCTTCTGTGCTTTCAGCATCCCACAGTTTGTTGATGTGATTTGGTGATGTTAGCCTGTTGCTCCTCTTTTCAGCAGTGACTCTCCTTTTTGAAACAGTTATCAGATGGTCATGTGTAACAGACTGTCATATGTCAGGTTAGTATGGCATGTCCCTAAATATCTACAGGGGAGGTGGAGAGTGCAAGGTTAGCATGACCCACAGAGCCACAGTGTACATTAGTTGGAAACAGGCCACATTAAAAAAAATAAGAATTATACTTAAGGTTAAGATAAAACCATATGGTGTAAACTGTAGAGCTAAGCTGACTTCTGGTAGTAAGGTGAACTGTTAATGTATTCATTTAGCTCAGTCATTTTCTGCATCGTGCACAGCTCTGTTTTTTGAGCTGTTTGTAACCCTGTCTCTGCAAATTCCTCTTTACCTTCGAATGACCAGAATTTTTTCCCATATAGGTTCACCGTTGTTTCTTTAACATCCTCCTTTTTTTTAGTTTCTTGCATATTTGTTGCATTTAAATGTTTCAGGAAAAAAAAAGTTTCAGATCATCAATCTAATTTTAATATTAGACAACGATAACTAAATATAAAATTTTTAGCCATTTTGATGAGCCATTTCTAAGGCTTTGGGACTCCAACAATCCATGGTGAGAGCCATTATTCACAACCAGAGAAAACTTGGATCAATGGTGAACCTTTCCAGGAGTCGCTGGTCTACCAAAATTACTCCAAGAGCGCACTGACAACTCATCCAGGAGGTCACAAAAGAACCCAGAACAACATCTGAAGAACTGTGGGCCTCACTTGCCTCAGTTAAGGTCAGAGTTCATAATTCAACAATAAGAAAGAAACTGGGCAAAAATGACATGGAGAGAACTTATCTCAGAGTTGCCAAGAAGCCTCTTGATGATCCTGTTACCTGCGTGTTTTTTATTTGTGAAGGAGGACACCTGAAGCACTTTAATTAAAAAATTAAGACATTTAATATATTAAAGAATCAGAAGATTTCACATGTACATGTGGTTCAGGGAGACAGGTCTTCTCTGCAGCTGGCTGTTGCTCCCCTCCCCACAGAGCAAAGTCTCTAGCTAACCTTGACATTTTTATACTGACACTATCTACAAGCAAAACAGATACTGGTTCGTCCAGTGTCTGGTTTTCGTGACTCAGATTTCTCCTATCAGCGATAGAAGCCCTGTACAAGAAGCACATCTTCCCCACTGATGTTTCCCCTAATCATTGCAAGGCAGTTTTATCCAGCTTAATACAGAACGTGGTGACATTTAATTGTACATACTGTAGCCGAACCTTCAAGGATAAGATAAACTGAGACTGGGAAGTTAGTCTGGGACTTTCTATCTGTTTAATGTCTAATGTATTTATTTAATTGTCTATTATTTGCTTCAGCCACTATTTATTAATTAATTTCCTAGAGTTTACTTTTAAACATTTGCCATTTTATTAATTTGGTAAAAAATAAACCCCAACAGTCCCCAAGAGTTTTGAGAAAATATTCTGTAGACTAAAAGAAAAAAAGTTTAATCTTTTGGAACGGTTGCATCTGGCATGTTGACATTTGTGGGCTTCCTCTAACAGCTCGAGTGAAAAACCATTTCAAAAACCATTTGGATTTTTCCAAACGGACAAACTGTCATGTGATTACGGTAATGCAAAGTGTGCTTTCACAAACGTGTTAGCGGAATGACGGAATAAAGTATCCTGAACTATTTGGTTCTATGTGAAAACATAATCCTCTCCACCCCACTTGTTAACGCATGAATTAACTATGATTAACCACTTTTTTTTTTTTTTTTTTGGAAAGCTGAGGTAGATTTCATGAGCCACACCTGGGGCTGATTACTGCCAGACCTTTTTTGGAAGGTTTGCGTCCCATTACATGTGGTGTAAAACTAACACAGCATTTCACTTGGGATATGCAGCATGGCAAAGACCTGAAATGCACCAGCAGATCCACCTCTGAATGGCTAAAAAAAAAAAAAAAAAAAACTAAAATTGGAGAGGTCTAGTCAAAGTCTACACTTAAATTGGACTGGGATGCTTTGGCATGACCTTAAACAGGCTGTTCATGCTCAAAAACCCTCCAATGTGGCTGAATTAAAACAATTCTGCAAAGAAAATTGGGCCAAAATTCTTCCCCAACAATGTGAAAAACTCACTGCCAGTTACTGCAAATGCAGTTCTTGCTGCCAAGCATTATTAGGTTTTTTCACACAGGGCCAGGTAGGTTTGCTTAACATATTTCACTTAGTAAATAAAATAATCATTTAAAAACTGCATTTTGTATTTACTTGGGTTATGTTTGTCTAATATGAAAATTTGTTTGATGATCTGAAACATTTAAGCGTGACAGATATGCAAAAAAAAATAAAAAATAAAATAATAATAATAAAAATCAGGATGGGGCCAAGTACTTTTTCACAGCACTGTATAATACTGTAGTAAATTTGAACGACCTAAATTTTTCTAATAATAAAATAATGACTAATCACTAATAAGCACTAAATTTCCATTCAGTTATTGAGGCTGTAATGCTGTGTTACCCTAACAGCCAGCTGAATAGCATTAGCAGTGTTGGTCACCATAAGATTTTATATCACTTTTTGCTTTCAAGCAGTGATGGCTAATAAGGAGAGTATGATCATCAGAGACAACAGATTTTACATAGTTCACAAATACAGTGTTGTCTAAACAAATTGATAACATTGATTGATTAGGTATTACTGTAATCAGAAATGATGATAAAAATGTAGGTTTTATGAATTGTTGTTACATTGTGTGAGCAGTATTTGTGACTTCATCAAGCAGATGTGATTTTTCAATGAAGGCACATAGCCACTGAACCCTGGTATCAAACCTTTAACAGCTATCACATGTGACATTGTGTTTCATGCAAATCTGTCTTATACAGTGTTTATATCAGTTATAACAAAGAATTCTGCAGAAGAATGTTGCTTTTATCACTAAATAAAGTGATTGTGGCTCCAAAGAATATTGTGGTTTCATTTTTTTTCCCTATATAAGCACCTCCAGAAATAGTAATTTCTAACAAGAATTTCTTGCGCATAGAAAGACTTTCGTAACATGCATGTTAAAGTGTCTCAATTTCTTGTTACGTACAAGCACATATTTTTGGATTTGGTGCCTCAGATATCATATAGAAGGATAGATATCAAAGTTCTTAAAACTGGCAGAAAAGACTTGCAAAAACCTGGCAGGGAACAGCAGTTATTCCAGTTGGGGCCAGTCTCCACTGGCTCTTATGATTGAACTAACCTTTTGACATGTGGCTCACCATTCACTCCAGCCTCTGTTTGGTAAAATGCTTTCTTGGTAATGTTCAGTATACAGTACCAGTCAAAGGTTTGGATGAGTGTTTCCAAATTTTTGACTGGTACTGTTTGTTTTCAATCAGAGTCTCTCCTTTCCCACCAATCAGCGATGGCTCTGCCATACTAGTGCTTTAACACTGAGTACAGCTACTTCGTCCTTGGTACTACATTGCTGCTCAACATCTGTTCAAACCCTGCCTCTATACTGTTTTGATATTGGGTTAGACATTTACCTTTTGTCCCTAAATTGGGGTAGCTAGCTATTTGTTTGTACCTTAACTGCAGAAAGTTACATTTTCCTGCCAGTAAATTTAACCAACAGGCTTTGTACCCATGTACCTTTTAGATATTTACTGAAATGTACACATGACCCATATTTAATAGGCACTGTCTGAAGAAGTGAGAATTTTGCTGACTATAATCTGTTTACATTCACGTCTGTGCTAATGTTTCTAATGTCAAAAAGTGTAGTGAGACTATATAGTATGATGTTGGGATTGATGTTGTTGCATATGCATTCCCAGAATTAAAACAGTTTGGGGGTATCATGTCTCTTTATTTTTGTGTGCTCTTGTTTGCTTTGTAATGGGAAAATGTGACATAATTCCAGACATCAGTTGCAATTTAGTAACTTTTGAATGAGTCTCCAATGACAGCTTTGTTCCTTCACTGTCAGTCAAATTGTATCATACACATAGCCGTTTGCCTCTAACTTTAGGAGAAAGTTGATAGTGAAGATGTATCGAGTGGGGGGGGGGGGGGGGGGGGGGGGGGGGGGTGATGCACAGGGTGTAAAAGCAGGGATGTTGTAGTAATATGGCATATGATACAAGCATTCTGCAACCAGGGAATCCCACAATAACAATAAATGTTAACTACATTTACATACAGTACCAGTCAAAAGTTTACACACACTCATCCATTCATATATATTTATATGGATGGGTAAGTGTGTCCAGACTTTTGACTGGTACTAGTAAATATTTAATTAAAATTAAAATATGCTCAAGTTCAAAGCCAAAACAGTTTTATGTGTAACAAATTACAGATAACCAGTTTGTTGTTGTCAGAATTATGCATGAATTTAATAATTTTGTGTAGTGTGTAATTTAGTTGATATCCCCTCCTTGTGTGCACTCTAATGACTCCTTTAGAAACAAGCATTTGTCCTATATCACCAAACCTCTACACTTACGCTCCATTCAGTGTCACTTTTCAAGAGAATCAAGATGTATCCACTTTTCTCAGCAAATGGGTTTTTTCTGCTACCAAACTTGGTGGAGATGTGGAACACTGACAAAGGAAGAAATCGTTAAAGTTTGGTTTCATTTTCTTTAAAACTGTGAGACAGGGCATTGGTCTTGTCAGAGGACTGCCTTCTCTGAATGCCCTTCTAATTTCTACATTTGATTTTTTTTTTTTTTAATTTAACCAACTAAAAATAAACAGGCAACATATTTTTCACAAGCTCTGTTTGCTGATGATTCATGATCAGAAAGGTGCTTTGATTTAGAACTTGCAGTTTTGTGAATGGGGTGCAGTTTTACTTTCTTTAATCCGTGTTTTATTCTATTATAGTTGGATTCATCTCCAGCACCATGAGTAAATCTTTATTTTGTACAAAGTACTATTTTAAATGGTTACTTCATCTGTATCATTTTCTGTAGGTCATCTTCAGGAAAGGTGAGCCCGGAGAGCGTTCGTTCAAAGGCATCTCCATCAGAATCATCTGAAGATAGTCATGACCAGCGTGGAAAAAAACCACCCCCAAGTCCAGGGAAGAAGGAGGAATTGTCTTTATACAAAAAGACCAAAAGAGCAATAACAAGCAAGAAATACAGCATCCCCAAGCATGAAGCTGAAGCAACAACACCGATTGAACTCATCAGTCGAGGCCCAGATGGACGTTTTGTTATAGATCCCACTGACGCAGAAATGTCTGTCAAACCCCGGCGCATTGAGGGCTTCCCATTTGTGGAAGAATCAGACCTTTATCCTGAATTTCGACAGTCAGATGAAGAGAATGATGATGCTAGACCTCTTCCGCCAGTCATGCCCCCCCTGCGGCCTCACCAGATATCTCCTATCTCCAGTCAGGAATCCTACCTGCAACCTCCAGCCTACAGCTCTCATTTCCACAGGCCCTTCGAAGGTATGACCATCATGGAGAGCAGTCAGCTCCAGGCCACAGGGCAGATCCGAGGCTCTCTCCACCACAGGGCTTTCTATGGCTATCTAGGTCCCCCCGGGGATCATGATCCTCCACCTCCTTTTTACATGCCTGATACCAGCCCACTTAGCTCTGTCATGTCCTCCCCTCCATACCTTGCTGAGGGTCCTTTTGGTCACTCCATGATTCCTGAAGAAATGGGAGAAAGTGATTTTCCACACTATGCTGTCTCTGGTATTCCGCTTCCTCTGACCCTCACCTCTTCCATTCGTTCTCCGGAGATTTGGCAGGGATTGGATTTTACCTTTGCAAGTCTGGAGGGGCCCCAGTTCATTTTTCCACCACACCAACCTTTGCATCTCCGCCACGATTCCCCCTATCCCCCTCCACCTCATGTACTTCCCCTTAGTGCTATCCAGACCTCCTCTCTTCCAATGCCCACCTATCCAGCTGTCCTGCCACTGGAGGCCCCAAAGAGCCACTCAAGCAAGTCTCCCAGCAAGGCCAGGCCTCATGGCTCCCCAGCCAAGCATTTAGCTATGCAAGAGGCACATTTAGGGCAGCTAAGACACACAAGCCACGGTATGGGTGTGCCGGTTTTGCCTTACACCGATCCAATGGCCCATATTGTTCCAAGCACATTCAGTAGCTTGGACACACGATGGTTTGAGACCACTCCTCATTTCAGTCCTAGACAGGCTCGTAGGATGGATTCTGGCATGCATCAGGTGGTTCTTCAGCCCTCTCGTCTCTCACCCCTCACCCAAAGCCCCCTTAGCTCTCATGAGGGCTCCCCAGAGATTGTAGTTCGTCCCAGGCCACGTCCCGGCATTGTCCAACCTACCATACCTCCAGAGATGTCTGAGATTACCCTCCTCCCTCCTTCCACAGCCAGCTTCTCAAGGAGATCTTCTCCCTCCTCCTCACCTGCTCAAGGCCAGGGTAGCAGGAGAGCAAGCCCCAGCTACCGTTCCCACATGGCCTTTGCCACCTCTGCAACCAGCTACCCAGCTTCCCAGTCCCCATCACCCCCCATGGAAAGCAGCAACATATTTGGGCAGATGCCATCTCAAAGGAGGACTGAGGAGGAGATCCTTCCATCAGAGCCCTCTCCACCCCAGTTGTCAGCTTCAGGGTAGGTCCAAAAGGATTACAGAGCGGGATACCATTTGAGTCATCTGCCCCAACCCATAATGCTTTGATTTGTGAAGTTGCTCTGACATTTTTGTTACTGAAGTGCTATGTAATAATCATTATTTTTTAGAGTCATCTCTGTGGCAAATTAGTTCTATAGTTTGGTTTATGCTTTTTTTCATTTGATTTAATGATGATGAAAGTTGTGTGGTGGAAGGTAAACCATTTTGTTCTGATTCATTTGATGAGCTTTGGATTTGAACATTTTGTATTTTTTTTTTAGTTTAGTTTCAATTCGGTAAGTGCTGCTTTTCATGCCAGACATAAAGTTACAAATATTCACCCACTGAATCTCTGAAGCACTGTTCTAAAATACTCACCTGGAAATGTAGATTGTAAATTTTCAAGTCAAAACACCAAAAGGTAGAAATTTCAAACAAAGGAAATTATATGGTCAATTGACAAGAAAATGCATTTGCTTCACAGATTACTTTCAGACCTTTAAGGGCTAAAATTCATCTGGTTAAAAAAACACAAACATGGCCAGTGAAATGCATTTTTTTGGCACAAGCCCCTAAAAGCCTGGTAATTTGCAGACATCACCACAGGATCCGTGTTTTTCCATCTCTATCATGTGTTACCCTGCTTTCACCTAACAGGAGGACTCTCATAATATCCACCCAATCAGTTCCCCAGAGAAAACACCCATTGTTATTGTTGTCTAGCTCCAAGCCTTTGAAGATGCCTTTATCATGCAGAGGGATGCATTAAGAAGAGTTCATCGTGGCAGGCCCTGCGGCCCATCCTCAGCCTTAGTAACTTGATTGCATGACCAATTCTCCCTTACTTTCCAATCTCTCAGATTTTTTTCCTACTCTACTTTCCTTCCCTTTCTGTAACCCACGTCTCCCCAACTCCCTTAAATGCCTTCAGGTCATCCCAGGTCTGACTACCAAGGGAAGGTTGTTGGGCAAAGTGTGTCACAGGGCCTGTCCGCTTCTCATGTACTGCAATGTCTCCATCATTATGAAGTAGGGGCAGTGTGGTGGTTCTTGATGGCTCCTGGAGTCTTACCTGCTTTGTTTTTGATTGATCTCAGCTATCTGGGCAGCGTTGTTGTGACCAGGTCCTCTACACCGCAATAGGTAAGGGTTGGATCCATGTCTGAAAGGGGGGGGTTAGCAGGTGGGACTTTTTTTGATCACCTCGTCCTTTAAAGGGGAATACAAGCCTTTGAGTCTTTGAGTTGTTCCTTACTTCAGTCAACACATGTAGCTGATTTCAGTTTTTCTTTTTTTCTATGTCAAAGTGGCTATGCATTTTAAGTTCTGCAGTCTTAAGTACATTATGCATTCTAACTGATATGCATATGCCATCTGTAAGATAACAGATCAGGTTAGAAATGTATCACCAACATGATTTCATGCTTGAGTTGTTTGCTAACTGACCACAATCACACAAACCTTTCAAATGTGTAAATAAGGATACCAAATCACAGATGAATATACTCATAGAGAAGACAACATCTCATCAGCCCCGAAATATTTAATGTATTTATTTAATTACATATATCCTGAACCTAATTATTTCATGAAGGATCAACCTGCACTTACACTGTGCTTAATTGTCCAAGGCAGATTACACTTTACTTTGTCCTTTCTTACACACACACACACACACACACACACACACACACACACACACACACACACACACACACACACACACACACACACACACACGCTTTTGAAAAACACTCTTACAGAGCCTGTTGAAGTTCATGTCTTTATGCATTTTGTGCCTTAACTGAGAGAGGGACACACAATCATCTCACATGCCTAAAAGATTTGCACAGAGAATGCTGTAATTGAGAAAGCATTGGAATTACATATTGGGCATGAAAAGCTACACATTCACACTACATGTGCCTGAGTTCAGCTGAACTGTGCCCGGCCCATCTCTTCCGGGCATGGCATGAATGGTCATACTAGTCAAATGCACTGGACTTTGGGGGTTAAGTGCGCTCAGGCATAGAATGGGTCAGCTATTGTGAGTGTGCCCTTAAGCCTCATTTATGGTCAACACATTGGTTGTTGTGTGCGACAACTCTGATGTTATCATAGCCCTATAACCATTTCTACTGACTCACTGCAGTCTTCTCCTGAACAGCAGCTCATTAAAAACCTCTGCATCAGTATTGGCATATGAATAGAAGAAGTCAAGAAAGATACAAAGTGATGGCAGAGTTTTATTCAAAAATTTCTCCAGAACATCTCATCTGTTCAGCTGTTGCAGCATCTCCCTCTCTGTAATGTGGGAATCTCTGAGCACATATATTGCTATACAGTTGAAATGATGGTAAAGACTGACCCAGTCATCCCACTTGCGCACGATTTTAAAAAAGCAAACAAGTGCACGATAAGCCAAAATGACAACACATTTCACTTTTGACATGTGACCACGGTGAGCATAAATGGGCTGCAACTCTTCCTTCTGCAGCTGAACTCTAATCAAGCCTCGTTACCACAAATACATTTAAGGATAGCTTTTGATACAGATTTAACTGTAGCCACACTGGACTATACTGAACAGTTACCAGATTCAGCGCACAACATTTAGTCTACAGTAAATCACAATATCTATGAATAAGGAAAATACCTAAAAAGACAAAAAGCAGTAATTGCCATATTTATTTATTTACTGCAGTGTGATAGCCTCACTCCAAGTGAACTTTTGTATTGGGATGCCAATTGTTGTGACAATATATCATAGTGGTATCCTGTCTTGATTCCAACTTCTCGTCTTGGCAAAAGATTTGGCAAAAGTTAGGTGATTGCTATTGCAGAAACAAAACAAATCCCAACAAAGCTAAAAAATATGCAATGTAGCAGCCTCTCGCCCTATGGCAGCTGGGATGGATGGATGGATGGTTACAGCAACCACAAAACTAAATAAAAGTGATTCACTAAATTATAGTCTAACTTCTATACAACGAAGAGCTTAAAATTAATGCAGGTGTTATGAGATGGTAAAGATTTTCTATATCTGTCTTTGTGGTAGCGGAGTTCAAACGTGCTACAGAAACTGTTCGGTTGCACGTCTAGCAAGTGGGGCAGAGGGTGGCTAGAATCCATTAATTATCCATAGCCATTCACCACAGACACCATCATTTTAATGAGTTTTTTTTTCTTTTTTTTATCAGCTGATAGAGGAATCCAAACAGTGTTGAGTCAGTCTGGATTCAAACACGAACAAAAATGACAAATTCCATCGGCAAGTAACAGGCATGCATTCCAGCAGCTAGCAGTTCAATATTCCACAGAAACACCTCCCTGCAACATGTCCAGGATCACACTACTTTCAGCCATAACAAATGCAGTCCTTCCACATTTCTTCTTACCGCTCAGATGAATGTCTTTGTCTGCCCAAAGAGTCCTGAAGTCCGGTAAGGTGATGCTGGAATAGCGAGTGTCTGACTGAACGGAGCTGCATAAAGTGCTTCAAACTGCACTCACTGTGCTCCCTCTGAGTCTGGATCAGCTCACCAAGCTTGTTCATATTATTTTCCAAACACCTCACATTCCCCATGATGATCGCTGTAACAGCTATAGTTGCCATTGTTTAATGTTTCAGGTAGTAGAACTACAGTATTCAGTGGGATCAGCTGGCAAAGATTCTCCATTGCAAAGAGCAAAACGCAAAGAAACTTTTCAAGCCTTACAAAACAAAAAGCAGCCAGTTCACCTTCACATAAGTCACAATGAGCAAGAAGAATCAACTTTATCAGAGAGTGAAAAAAAAATAACCAGAGCTGCTGCAACAGGAAGAAAGGAAGTATTCCATAATTCAGTGGGAAGATTTCCTTAGTTAACTTTTAATCATGTGAACCACTGATCAGCAAACAATGGCAACATCAGAAATGCCATTTCAAGATATCCAAGACAAGACCTGCTTATTTCTGTCAGCTTACAGTGAACAATTTAATTGTTTCTCATGCAGTTTGGTAGGCCTACCAGCTCCCACCACACTAGCCACTGAGTTTGCCACCAGCCCACTCCCAGAGAGGTCGCATGCTAAATTGTCCCATTTTTCACTAATGATTAGCCATGTTTCATGTTCAGCTGTCTCTTAATAGCTGGTTGTTTCTGTCCAATTTCTTTTGTGTCAGCGCTGCTCAGAGTGCAGCTCTAGTCTCACCTTCTTGGCCAACTCCCTCACTCGTCTCACCTACCACAAGATCAAGCTTTTCTTAACTACCAGGCGACTGACTGAACAAACTACTAATGAAAGTTCAGTATCCATTGATTGACATATGACCTGATAGTAAATACATGAGAGGGTTACCTAGGCAACTGGAGTATTTGCTAGTAACGAACTGTCAGCTTCAAAGTGATCCCTGAAGAGCAAATCACTTCCGGTATGGATCCAGCTTAAGATGTAAAGTATTTAGCTGCTCCAAGTAGTCGCTGTTCGTGCTTAAGACAAGCACATTTGATTACCAAGGCAGCGAGTGACTTTGACTTGGTAAGATGCCTTAAAAATAATCAGGCTACATGAAGGATTGAAACAAGTTCAGTTTAAAGCAATCTAGTTGACCGTCAAGTGACCAAGCTATTTTAGCATTTAAAATTAAGACGTGAAGACGTGACCCTGATATACTTTATACAGGAATACATTTTTGAATGACTTTTTATATAAAAAAAATAATAAAAATAAATAAGGCATGTTTGACAGAATTACATATAATAGTATGTTAGTGTCATTTTAACAGCAAACTATTGATGAACTGGTCACTCACTAATACTTTGATCAACAAAAACATAACACTGCAGTGGAGTCAAAGTCAGGGTGTTCGTTCATATTTTATTAATTCCATTGATAGCTACGTCTTTAATCAAAAAACACTGATAGATGTGTAATGTTTAAAGTATGGTGTTTTGGAAAATGTCTGGATTACTGAAATATCCAAAAGAAATGTAGTTATGGAAAGATTACAGAAAACATACAACAAAGTAATAGTAGTGAGGTCCATGCCTGTTTACACTGCTGTGTTTCAAACACAATCTGCACATTCAGCCTGTGTTCTTGGCACACTGTCTTGTTGCAGGTGCCTTGCAGGTACATCTTGATCACCTCCTTAAGGGACCACCTCTGTGGGAGGGACCTCATGTACAGAATAGTGTATCAGAATACTTTGAAATCTCACTTATGATCTGCAGATTCCGATGTTGATTTTTTTCATCATCACTTTGGGGATTAACTGTCTCACTCAAGGCCTCTGCAGCAGTAAGTTGTGCTACTCTAGGTCTGTTAGCCATGGTTCACTGCAAAATTACAATGTAGCAATTAGAAGCGAAAAAAACTGCAATAAAATCAAAGCCTATAATGTTAAAAAATATATAACCTAAATTTCTGGGGTTATAAATGATTTCACACAACTATTCATTGCCCATGACCCACAGGTGGACAAATTGGTGTGAAAAACTGTGAAAAGAGTCGTGGTAAGAATTGTTTTATATAACTGAAAAAATAGCAAATATACTTCTGAATTAATATACACTATATTGCCAAAATTATTTATTCACTCATCCAAATCATTGAATCCAGGTGTTCCAGTCACTTCCACAGGTGTATAAACGAGCACCTAGGCATGCAGACTGCTTCTACAAACATCAGTGAAAGAATGGGTCGCTCTCAGGAGCTCAGTGAACTACAGCGTGGTACCGTGATAGGATGATACCTGTGCAACAAGTCCAGTCACTGCTAAATATTCCACAGTCAGCTGTTAGTGGGATTATAACAAAGTGGAAGCAATTGGGAACGACAGCAACTCAGCCATGAAGTGGTAGGCCACGTAAAATCACAGAGTGGGGTCAGTGGAGGGTCATAGTGCACAGAGGTCACCAACTTTCTGCAGAGTCAGTCACTACAGACCTCCAACCTTCATGTGACCTTCAGATCAGCTCAAGAACAGTGAGAGCTTCATGAGTGGGTTTCCATGGCAGCTGCATCCAAGCCTTCCATCACCAAGCTCAATGCAAAGTGTTGATGCAGTGGTGTAAAGTGTTGATGCAGTGGTGTAAAGTGTTGATGCAGTGGTGTAAAGCACGCCGCCACTGGACTCTAGAGCAGTGGAGACGTGTTCTCTGGAGGGATGAATCACACTTCTCCATCTGCCAATCTGAGGGAGGAGTCTGGGTTTGGTGGTTGCCAGGGGAACGGTACCTGTCTGACTGCATTGTGTAAAGCTTGGTGGAGGGGGGGTTATGGTGTGGGGGTGTTTTTCAGGAGTTGGGCTCGGCCCCTTAGTTCCAGTGAAAGGAACTCTTAATGCTTCAGCAGACCAAGACATTTGGGACAATTTGATGCTCCAACTTTGTTGGAACAGTTTGGGGATGGCCCCTTCCTGTTCCACCATGACTGCACACCAGAGCACAAAGCAGCTCCATAAAGACATGGATGAACCAGTTTGGTGTGGAAGAACTTGACTGGCCTGCACAGAGTCCTGACCTCAGCCTGATAGAACACCTTTGGGATGGATTAGAGTGGAGACTGTGAGCCAGGCCTTCTCTCCAACATCAGTGTCTGACCTCACAGATGTGCTTCTGGAAGAATGGTCAGAAATTCCCATAAACACTCCTAAAACTGTGGAAAGACTTCCCAGAAGAGCTGAAGCTGTTCTAGCTGCAAAGGGTGGGCCCACATCATATTAAACCCTCTGGATTAAGAATGGATGTTATTCAGGTTCATATGTGTGTGTGAAGGCAGGTGAGTGAACACTTTTGGCAATATAGTGTATGATCCCACTCAGTCAGCTGAAGTTTAAGTTTAGTTAATGTAAAATAAACCCATAAATGACATTAGTCATTTAGAGCTGCTTAAAAACAACACAGGACAAAACTGATTATGTAGTGCATTCAAACAAAGATCCTTTGACCTAATTCAAGTAAGATGTCACTTGAATTATCTTGATAAGTTATTTATATTAAAAATCAAGGCCAACTTGATTTTTCAGTTTCAATGGTTGGATCGTCCATTTTTGCTCTTCTGCATGAATTTAAGGCACCAGCCTCATCTGAACTTTGGCTTCTGTCCAGAGGCCAGTAAAAATTATAGTTACTTTCAGATAACATTGATAGTAATAATACTTAAATAAGCAGGTACAAATTCTGCTTTATTTTGGTGTCTTGTGTCTGCTACGCCATAGAGATTTTTGCAGTCTTTGGCACTGAGTGACTTTATAGAAACAGTGACTGTGTGGACCTTTCCTTTTCTCCGCATAGACATTCTCTGTTCTCAGATCACTTTGTAAACATTCTTTTAGCATTCTCCTCAAGCGTGACACATTCTGCCATTTATAAACAACAGATGCTTACAGTGAACGACCCCAATTGAAAATATTTTGAAGGCAAGAAAATATTTTGTCAGATTGGCGTTGTGATGTCACCTTAAGCTGTGTGTCCACTGGGAGCCGTAGCTGACAGCTGTGTTTTCTTGTGGTTGTTTTTGTTTGGTTTTGTTGCTTTACTTATGATTGCTTTCAAAAATGAAGCAAACAGTGCTGTTGCATGTTCTTGACAGTGATGAAATTGTAGCATGTGTTAACTTCTCAGCTCATTAGTTTGAAGAAATTAAAAAGTGTTCCAGCTTTTACTGAAATTGCATCAGATTCCAGGCCAGATTTTTTTTTTTTTAACAGCTGTAGAGCAATAACAACCACGACCAGCACTTCCTGCAAGCATTTCTGTATAAATTAGGGCAGAATCCTGGTGGACACATGGCCTTAATCCTCTGCATAAAGCATCTGTAGAGAGCATGAATCAGTCCATCCCCTGTAAGTATACAGTTGCACTTGTAAGTGGACTGCAGAACAGTTCTCACTGCCATGTGACGCAAGTGCCCTGCCAAAGCAGCTTCTGCACCTCTTTTTGTTCTAAAGAGCAAATGTTTCACAGAAGGGGGACAAACAGGGAGGTTGAGGTTCCCCTTATCTTCGAGTTAACTGCCCAATCAAGTGCTTTTGAATGTATTCCCCTTTAAAGTCGTGTTCCATGTGCAAACTGCCATGCATGCTATCGCTAAATATTGCTCTTCCGTTTCAAAAAGAAACAATTATATGGATAAATTCTTGTTACATTTGTTGTCCTAGTGCTTCGCTTTTCTTTGGCTTATTTTTCATTATGTGACTGTTCCCAAGTAGTCATTTTCCCCTCCCGCCATCTCTCCCCCTGTCAGCATGGTGAAGCCCATTGTAGACAGTATCCATGTCTATGAACACATATTGATGATGCTTTGTTGCTCAGCTGTGATTCTCCCCCTCTACTAATGGCATTCGGTTTCTCTCTGCAGCCACGGTGGGAAGATGGCCTCTCTGTAAAGCATATTGTTTTCTGTGCCTTGAGAGAATCAAGCGTGTGCTTGTGGCAGAAATCTGGGGGCTGCCTTGTCACATGTGCCTCTGTGAATGGGAGGGAGGTCATGAGCAGCTGCGAAAAATATACTTCACACCACGGAAACATTTGTATCTGTTATTTTCAGAGCAGAAAAGGTTAATTCCTACAATAAACATTAAAATCTGCAAACATATTAATTGGAAAGACAATTTAATCAAAAATAGTCACCGTTTTTGGAGATGTTCCCTCTGAAACCAACAGTGCAAGTCTTTTTAAGTGTTGTATCCTCTCAAGAACTTTTCTCACTGACCTAATCTTCCCAATGAGATCAATAGATAGCTTCAGGAGTCGTGAAACACTCTGTTTTTCTTTGGATGAAAATTGTTTGGATCAATTTGAGCAAAATATCTTAGATGTCCCTGAAGGGCAAAAAAATTTCAAGGTGCAATATACAAAATCGCATCTGGATTTTATTTTGTGAAAAACAGTCATCATTAACCTGCATATAAGTGTTAGTAAATCCAGATGATTTATAATGTTATAGTAATGGTATTGTTTTTTTAAAGCTTGGGTAACCCTCAATAGGTGTCTCACATTGATCCTTTGGCAATGTGCTGCACCTCCTGCTTAGCACGAGCAGTGCTGTTTTGAGATCGTGTGGGTTTTGTTGCGCTCCGTAGTGCAGAAACACAGTTCATTGACCATGTTTAGCCTGGAGTTACCCCTTTTTCCTTCTTTCTCTCTTCTTTGTCCAGAAAACGTCGAGGTGCGCCGAGTGCCCTTTCAGGGTCTGAGAGGATTGATGCACTGAGATACCAACGTATTAAAAAGGCCAAAAAGATGACTATGAACAACAATAACTCCAAGACCAGAAAGAAAGCAGGTGTGAACCCTGATTCTCTCTCTCTCTCTCTTTTTTTTTTTCCCCACTATTGAGGTCTCCATAGTGGAACATGGTTCAATTTTATCTTTTAAATGTCATTGAAATTACATGCTGCCATTTTCAGAAGATTGCCAAGCTCGACATTTGGAACGCGTTCTCACCCCCTGCTCGTCGCATACTGACATTTGGAGCCTTTCCTTTCCCATCACATTTCAACATAACAGATTCTTCTTTAGCATCATTTTTAATGTGCAGGGTAATGGTTCAGAATACCACTTGTAGTATACAACGTATATTTGGGGTTGTATACAAAGTATACAACCCCAAATAAGAGAAGAATCACAGAACTACCCCTGAAGACGCGAGGTCTTTTTCCTTAAACAGCAGCTATTCTAGACTTTTGTTTTGGAAGGCTTTGACAATTGGAAGAAAGTTTTTAAGGATTGCAACTTTTCACAAAGTTTAACTTAATCCACTGTAAATCTGTTAAATGTGACTTTTTCAGTCATTTTCAAGTCCAAAAGACACAAGACTACCCCTGGGGGGTGAAAAGGTTTCTAAATTGAATGCAGGGTAGCTTTTCTATCACATGTTGCAGTCAGTGTGTTTTTTATGAAAAAGGGGACTCAAATGGTTGAGCACTATGCTAGCTTACTGCTCGACCACTTGAGTCCCTTAAAAATCGTGCCATATTTTGGCCAGTGTAGTAAACAATAAACATAGAGTACAGCACTGCCATAGATGGATGTCAAAGATGAAAATATATATACTGTACCAGAAAGATTCTTTATGGTTAGTGAACTTATACTAATTGACATTTAATAATTTACATGGAAAGAAGTACTGTGCCGCCCACACTATTAAACCTCCAGAAGCTGTTTGGCCCTGGAAATCCATGCTGTGAAGCTCCTGGTGCACAGTTGATGTTAATGTCAGAGGAGGTTTGAAACTCTGTGGTTACTGAGTCAGCAGAGTGTTGGCAACTGTTATGCACTATGGTGTGTGCCTCAGTACTCGGCAACCCCACTTATATTGTCAACTAAAGACCCTCCAATAATACAATAATCAAAGAAAACGCAGTCAGATCACCCCCTTTGAGCAAGTACTTGGCAAGAATGGGAAGGAAAAACTCCCTTTCAACAGGAAGAAACCTCAGGCAGAGCCAGGCTCAGGGAGGGGCTGAAGCCAGATGACACACATCAATTAGTTAAACTGCAGGAATGTCTTAAAGACATTAAGGTCTGGATGACCTCTAATTTCCTGCTTCTAAATTCAGATCAAACTGAAGTTCTTGTGCTCGGCCCCACAAATCTTAGAAACATGGTGTCAAACCAGATACTTACTCTGGATGGCATTACTTTGGCCTCCAGTAACACTGTGAGAAATCGTTTTTGACCAGGATATGTCCTTCAATGCACATATTAAATATGTAGGACTGCTTTTTTGCATTCTAAAATTAGAAACATCCTTTTTCAGAGTGATGCTGAAAAGCTAATTGATGCATTTATTACTTCTAGGGTGGACTACTGTAATTCATTATTATCAGGCTGTCCTAAAAGCTCCCTGAAAAGCCTTCAGCTGCTCCAAAATGCTGCAGCTAGAGTACTGACAGGGACTAGAAAGAGAGAGCAGATTTCTCCCATACCGGTTGGGGCTGATGTGAGAGAGACAGGACAAAGGACACACTGTGGAAGAGAGCCAGAGATTAATAATAACAAATGATTAAATGCAGAGTGGGGTATAAACAGAGTGAAAGAGGTGAATGAAAAAGAAACTCCCCAGCAACCTAGGCCTATAGCAGCATAACTAAGGGAGGGTTCAGGGTCACCTGATCCAGCCCTAACTATAAGCTTGATCAAAAAGGAAAGTTTTAAGCCTAATCTTAAAAATAGAGAGGGTGTCTGTCTCCTGAATCCAAGCTGGGAGCTGGTTCCACAGAAGAGGGGCCTGAAAGCTCCCATTCTACTTTTAAATATGCTAGTAACCACAACTAATCCAGTGATCTGTGAGTGAAGAGCTCTATTGGGGTGATCAGTGTGTAGCCAGATAACCTAATGAGATATAGTTTATTTTTTAAGTGTCTGCTTTAAATGGGGAATGCAGGTAAGTGGATTTTTTCATCTTTGTAAAGTTAAAATCACTGTTTACAGGAGTCATATTGTATTGAGCCTAAAATATGACAGTTGAATTAATCTTCAAGAATTCTCAAAGAAAAAATAACTTCTGAGAGAAAAACTGAACAGATGGGTACACGTCATGGAGTTGATCTCCGACTCTTTCTGTACTCTTGCCTAGAAGTAAAGCATTACGGAGTAATGCTCCGGAGTATAGGTCGCACCAGCCAAAAAAATGCACAATAAAGAAGAAAAAAAACATATATAAGTCGCACTGGACTATAAGTCGCATTTTTTTTTTTTGTGGGGGGGGGGGGGTTTGATAGAATCCGAGACCCAGAGCAGAAATTCCATCTTGAAAGGCAATTTAGAATAATAATGGATTAAAGAACAGGCCGAACAAGGTTACGCCTATGATATGCTAACGTAACACATTCAGCTACTTGACGCACAACGAACTGAGTACGTCTGGTATGTTAACGTAACATTAACAGCTATTCAGATAACCATAGCATAAAGAACATGCTAACAAGTTTACCAAACCATCAATCCATTGAATTCTTCGTCCTCGGTGTCACTTCTAAACAACTCCGCACACTCCATACGTAGACGAAGCACCGCTTTGTCTTTCCTCAGACTCGTCGTCAGTTGCAGTTCCAATTATTCTGGCCTTTCTGAATCATGACAGGATGGTTTTGGTTGTCACTGAAGCCCATGCTTTGTTGATCCATCCAGTGACTTCCAGGAAAGTTGGGTGGCGCATTCTCCCAGTTGCCGTGAAGCTGTGCTCTCCATCCATCATCCAGTGCGCCCACAGGTTACGCAAGACTGCCTTGAAGCTCCGGTTCACTGAGATGTCAAGTGGCTGGAGTATTTTGGTTAATGTGTTAATAATTTAACATATAAGTCACTCCAGAGTTTAAGTCGCACCCCCGGCCAAACTATGAAAAAAGTGCGACTTATAGTCCGGAAAATACGGTATTTCAGGGAAAGTGTCGAAACGCTGAATGGCCACTATAGAACTGCTCTTAGGCAGTTCCATTTTGAATTCTGGTGGCTGTGACTAGTCTTTCCATCTCTTTACCTCTAGGTGTCTCCACCTCTCAGACCCAGCAGGCCTACACCTCTCAGGTACTCCAGCCAGAAGAAGCTCTCTACCTCCGCAAGAAGAAGAAACGGCCCATCCTCCATGACCCATATATTCGCTTTTCTGCTCTGCTTTACCGCCGCCCAACTCGGGAGGACCAGAAAGCAATTTTGGCTAGCATGGAGAACACAGACCTAGACCATGCCACCCTTCTCTGAAAACCCTTGAGAGCAAAGTCACAGCTGTGCAATACACCTCCCCATTCCAAAATGACACTGCACTAGCTACATCTCAGTCGGATAAAAGAACACTGTCACTAGAAGATGTTGGCAGTTTATTATCTACAAAGGGGTGTCGCACTAAATTTCAGCCTTCTGATTTGGTATATTCTGCAGCAGCACCCCTTCAGTCACTTCAGTTTGCATTAGTAAGCATTCTGCTGTGCTCACGAATTAACCTTGATGAGTATAAACTTCCTTAAGATAGACTCAAAAATCAGATCAAGAGAATTCTTTTCAGAAACAACACATATTTTTTTCATATAAACAAAAGAATCTGATTAAAGTGCTGGTGTCAACTTGCTGGATGAAACAGCAACATCAGCAAACAACATGCCTGATTGGAGTTCTGGTTCTGAAGCATTTCCTCCAAAAAAATCTTTATTATTGATGTCCTGATTTGGACGCCCAAAGGCGCAACAATGTTCTGTGAATCTTAAATCAGGCAGTGTTCCCTTTGAAAAATGTGGTTAGAACTCTAAAAATTCAAGTCCAAATGATAGCTGACACATTTGTCCAAAATTTTACTCCAGTGCAAAAAGATTAACTAAAAAAATGCAATGCTTGATTAACCAACTCCCATTTTGCTGATTTTTTTTTTTTAAACCCCGTTTTCCTCGTCCAGTTTTCCACATTATTCAATTGAACGTTCCCTCCAGCCTTGGGTCCTGTTACTTGTGCTGAGCCAGTCCTCTCTCCTCATCCTGTGGGTCTCCGTTTACAGCACCTTCTATAAGAACCTCTCCGCCAGCAACGTCTCTTATCTGCCGAGAATCTCGCCTCACAAATATGGGTGTTCTCACTTCCTACCAAATATACCTCAGAGCACAGGACACGAGACCACACAATCACATGGATCAGCCAGAAGAACAAACTAGCCTTTTCATTCACTTTATTCATTATTGCTTTCGTTTTTATATATACCTGTTTTTGTATTTTTTTCCAAATGTGCAGACATTGTACACATAGTTTGTTTGTAAGAGGAGATTCACCTTTACTCATCGGCTTTTCTTTTCGGCTCTGTGGTAAACGATCGGGAAAAGGGCTCGTGAAAGGAAACGGAAACATATCCTTCAGCTTTACTTTGCTCGGCCTAACATTGACTGTATACAATTCTTCACTGACAGATGTGAATCATACACATCTGTTTACATCTGTGTTCCACCCAATATTACAAATCTTAGAACTGGCACCCTCAAATATGGCAATTCAATAACAAAAAATGATGCAGTTTCTTTTTAGTTATTCATTTGATTGATCCTTGAGTTATACAGATGCTCCTATTATTTACACATCAGGTTGAATTTTAGCGACTCATCTCAGAACGGTTTGCACTGGAGCAAAATCTTGTCCATGTTCTGTTCTTCTATTTTAGATACTTAGATAGCTCAGAGGGCTGCAAATCCTGTTGTGAAGTTGATGCCAAAAAATGATTCAGTGAAAGGAAAGAAACAAATGTAATGTGCCATTAATGGCTTGCCATTTGTGTCAAACTTTATTTTTTATTTGCTTTTTTATTGTGTTTTTATAGATCTTTTGTCCAGTTTCTATTTATGTGCTTGCCGTTTGTTGAGACTACTGTTCTCCGTCAAGAAAACACCGAGCGGCACTGAAGGTCACACCGAGTGAGCCAGAGGTTTTTATCGTGTTCTTCACAGTTCAAATATTGATTCCACTGATTGAGGTGATCAGATTAGTGTGTTTAACCCATGATGGAAATGCTGAATGCTAAGTGGCTGAACAGTTCATTTTTATTTATGATTGGATGAGTAACAAACGTGCCATAACATCAGAAACTCAGCTACATTACACACTACACATTCTGCTTCTTGTTACATTATTGAATCAGCAAACGAAGGACGTGTATACGATAACAAGTCAAGCTGGTGTTGTGTGTGTGCATTTTTTATCGTGAGAAGGTGTATTCACTCGTAGATGTCATGGTGACATGTCACAATGTGATACAAATGGGGGCTGATTGGTATGACATTGGTGATGTGCATCCTGATGTATTCACTTCTTTACTTCAATCCTATTTACACAGCGTCAATCACAACAGCAGTGTCCTCGAGGCACTTTCTATTGTAAGGTAAAGACCCTGCAATAATTTGTGCACATCTTTATTGTGATTTTGAACTACAATCCCAACAGTCTTCTAAAATCACGTTTTTCAGTGACTAAGTTTACTTGCTTGATAAGATATTTCCACAATAAATGCTTTCAGAAAGAGCAATTTCAGACTGGCCCTCTGAAATGCAGGAGAAATGGTAGAATAGATTTTTTTTTTCCATTTAGATTCATGTAACTAAATCTGAATGTGATCATAATGTATAAGTAAAGAAGCTAAAATAAAATATATAACAGACTTGGAACCATATCCAAACAAACTGAAAAAGAAAACATTTGAAGAAAAAAAAAAAAGCAGCCATGAAGAAGCTAATGCCTTTGTTTATTATGGAATTACAGTGTTTCCAATAATGCACTTGTTGTGGAAATAACATTAAAATATGATTTGTAAAACATGTTAATCCAAATAACTTTAACCACATTTTCCACTTGAAAAAGAAAGAATTTCAGTGAGAATCAGTTGGCTTCAGTTTATCAGTGACAAATCCACTGGTGACATTGTGTTAAGAGGAGCTGCTCCCATCTGTGCATGCTGTGCTGTTTTTAGGGACAAGAGCAAAGAAAGAGGGAATACTGAATGTTGGGGGGGGTTGTCTTTGTAAAGGGGGTCCACGCAGGGAGTGATTTGCTCGTTACGTATTGCTTTTGTTGCAACAGTCATTTCAGGCTTCGGTTGCCTATTTATCGTACTGTCATATGTCCATCAATGCTATCATCCGCACTCATTGGTAGTTGCTTGAATCTCTCGCCTCAAATTTGAGACTAGTTTAACTCCACCCACTTTGTGTCTCCAACTGTTAGATTGCCCGTTGTTGCATGAAGTTGCCAAATATCATTTCTGTGGTCTCTGGTTGCAGCATCGCTGCTAATTGCTTCCTGTGTGGATACCCCTTAAAGCACTACCTGATTTGAGGCTAAATGGAACGTATCGGTGGTGGCAAACAGATGCTCGCAAAATGCTAAGCAAACCATGAGTGATGCCTTCATAAATGAATCCAAATACCGCTTCCATTTCACCGATGTGAACAGGCTTTAGGTGTGGGTGGTGGTTGGATTCAGAGTCCTGCTGAAAGAGAAACAGGGAGATATTAATATTAGACAAACAGGGCCACGGTTTATTTCAGTAGGGCAATTTTCTTTCTTTAATATTTCAGCAGACCTTGTGGTGTGTGTGTGTGTGTGTGTGTGGCTTCTCTCGGCTCTCTATGGAATTCAATGAGTGGAAGAAATACGGCACTGGGATTGTTGGAAGCCTGTGGCAGTGTATTTGTAGGCTAAGACAGGGAAACGAAACCGATTGCATGTAACACTGTGTATGAAGACACAAGGTAAATACATGAAAATTAACTATAATATCCTCACTTATGACTATAACAACTATATTTATAGTGCTAAGAAAAAAACAAATGAATAATGAATAAAAATATTGCTGTTGGTTAAATGTGTGACTGCATAAAACTGGCGTTTCTAAGAAATTCTTTTGAAATAAATCAATATTAGATCAATCCTGCAACTTCCTTTAAAGGTTTATATCACGAAAGGTACTTTAAATTAAAACCTAACCTACTGGCTGTTTGTCAGAATATTGTTATTGGCATTTATAATTGTTTCGTGTGACTAATTTATTGAATTTTTAAATCACCAAATATTGATATTGATCTTAAAAGCCCTATATTTAGTTGGGCTCCACTTTAAATGTATTTTAAGTGTTTAAGTTAACTAATGCTATCAAGAGAATGTGAAGAAACAACCACTTTGACTTTATTTCTAAAATGTCTATGTACAGTGGTAACGATACGTATCAGCTGTAGTTAAACCAGGGCTGAGCTGTACTGAGCAATACCAGTTTGTACCACAGCATGGTGCAATTTGTCAGTGTACCCTTAATTTAACGTGCCTGCGAAAGGAAAAGCATCCTGAGGAATCGCAGATAGGACTAAAAAGAAATAGAGTTTAAAAGAACAGCAGCATACATCCATAAACATTTCAACATGCTGCCCCCTGGTGGTGTGAAAGGTTTAGTTAGCTTCTGAAGGGCGTAATTACAAAAAGTACCTTTAAAACAAAACTGAATTAATGTGATTGATATCTTGTAATGTACATACTATACTGACATGTTGTCCCAATATACTTCTGTATCTGTTAACAAATTATTTTTAAAATACATATATCTGACAAGTCACTTTGCCAACTAAATACTCAACATATTATTGTATGTTGTATTGATTTCACATTTTAAAGAAATTAAAGTGGAAACTGAGCTAATCTATACAGGGGTTTCTATATTGAAATTTAAATAATTAGTCTATAAAATGTATAAAATG
Source organism: Archocentrus centrarchus (assembly GCF_007364275.1). Lineage (NCBI taxonomy): Eukaryota > Metazoa > Chordata > Actinopteri > Cichliformes > Cichlidae > Archocentrus > Archocentrus centrarchus. The sequence goes on along the minus strand of NC_044359.1, from coordinate 36,493,406 downwards.
TAAAACCAGAAATTGCATATTTTATTAATATTTGTCAATATGCATGCAATTAGAGAAATTGCTATATTTTCCCATTTTCTTATGTGCGTATGGAAATAGACTGTAAGTAGCTGCTGCTGTGACTGTGGTTACAAAGCCACAGTATATTTTTTCACATTAAAGTCTCCTTCAGTGCTCGCAGTAGGGCCCACTCGGTCCTCTGTGTCACCCCTGTGGTAGCCTGGGAACGTGATGAATCTCAGAGCTTAAGTTCCACTGACTCTGCCTCTCGTCCCCCTACCAATCAACCAGACTCCCACCCAGAACTTGCCTGTGTTGGGACAATCACAGACACTTATATGGAGCAGGTTTAATACAGTGGCATCTCTGTACGGTGATGTCTTTATATTTTTCCATCACTCAGCATCACACTTTTCATTCCTCTGATTGCTTCTAGTCCATTCATTTATGTTGAGTGGCATTTTTTCTTTTGTCCTGAATAACACCCCTTCCAGACTTATTTGAACTTATCTGGTCTCACTAGGGGGTGGCATAGTGGTGCAGCGGTTACCGGCCTTGGGTTCAAATCCAGCCTGGGGCATTTCTGTGCAGAGTTTGCGTGTTCTCCCCGTGTCTGCGTTCTCTCCGGCTACTCCAGCGTCCTCCCACAGTCCAAAGACACGCACGAGGTTAGGCTAACTGTTGATTCTAAATTGAATGTGAGCATGAATGGTTGTGTGTCTCTGTGAGCCCTGTGACAGATTGGCAACCTGTGATATAATGATAATAAAAACGATATAAACTAGCGTCATTAAAATGTACAGTAGTTTGTGTACATAGTGCATGTTTGATTTTATATAGATACATATAAAACCAAACCTGCACTATGTACACAAGCAGTGGTAGTTGTCACATTGTGTCACTTTGCATTGTTTGATCAGGCTTTGATTAGACTTATGTGAGTAAGGACAGAATGAGCTGGATAGATGAGATATCTTAACTAGGCTGAGGGTGAGGTCATCTCTATCTCAGCAAAAATAAAGTACTGTAAACTTCTTAACTTTCTCCAGATAAACACGCCCGTGTAAATAGTGTATATTGGAAGATATAGTTTGCATGGCATAAACGACTGAGTGATACTGACAAAAACTGAGACTTGCAGTAACAGAGCACGCACTCTGAGAAAGAAGTGTGGCTGCAGCGGTCTTGCTTTTAAGATAGCAGTCAACAAGTAAAACCTTTAGCTGAAGGAACTCAAACTGACTGTAAAAAGCTGTTTTCCAGAGGTATGCTGCTGCACGCCATATGTAACTTTGATCAAATAAAACAGCCGTCCAATTATTTTGGTGACTAATGCAACTCTGATTTTCCCAATGTGACCCATGAAGTACTTATTGCCACAGCAGAGTGCAGCTGCAGCAAAAGCCATTCATTTGATTATTTGAGAGGATTTCAAACTTCATAATTGTTTCTAGATGTTAGGACAGGTAGAGCAGGTTTACTACCTCTCTACGTAAGTACATGTTAGACCATGTTACCTACATGTTATCATGTTATGTCACCTCTGTGGTGGTAAAAGACTAAATGCTTCTTTAGCAAGCTTTGGTATTTTTGGTTATTTTACCCCCCCGCAACCTCCATGACGAGCTGAAAAATTGGAACCTGCAATGACGATTTCAGTCAGCGTTGTGATGGAAATGGGCCGACTCGGCCTTATGCTAAAACTAGCTAGTTCACACCTGCTAACAAAGATAAATTCACAAATTCGCTATCACAAAGTAATTGTAATAACACAAGATATCAGAGGCCAGCTGATATTACTAAACACTCTGACAGCAAGAAGGCCGGCAAAGTGTCTGTCTGGCAAGATTTGTTGTTTTAAAATAGTTGCTTGGACTGCTGCATCCAGAGTAAATGAATATGCAGAAATAAATATTTTAAATAGAAAAATACTTATAGTTTGGTAATGAAAAAAGACCTTACCAAATGCACTATTACATTTGGAAGGATGTAATGTAAATACAGTTCACATCTGGTAGTGTCTCTTTTGCAGTAAATGGAATAACATCTCTCAAAAAATGGACAAAATAAAAGTTGATTAATGAAAAATAAGTTCAAGACATTTGTTGAATTATTTTATGCATTTAGTTTATTCATTTTATTTTATTATTTACACCTTTGTCAGCCTTTGTCCTCCGTATGGATCATAAACTGTAGTCTGGACCCTTGACTGACTGATGCATCTCAGCCCGCTGTACTGCTCCACATGTTCTGCTCAATATGATGACTTGCGGTTAATGACTGTGTTAACTGGTTATGTCTAAAGCAGAAATCGAACTTTTTTTAATCGCTCATTCAACGACAGTTTGTGAGGAAAATCTCAGTACTGTATCACTCAGCCCCCGAGCTGAGGAGCGCCTCTTCGCTGACTCGTATTGTTGAGGATGTTCACGTTTTTAAATGTTAAAGAGGATTTTACCCCATATGCTAAAAGAGAAAGAATCCCTGGTGCTAACACATGCTGCACAAGTAAAAAGTTTTTTTTATTTGCTTACAAAACACAGTTAGTTGCTAACGTGCGCGTAGACCAACACCTAAAATCTGTCATCTCATTTTCATTTTCACAAATTTTAAAACGAGCCAAATTGTGTTATTTATACATGAACACTGACTTTAATTATATCGCAGAGATTGCTGTGATGCTGCTTTAATATTCTGGCTGTGAACTGCAAAAAGTTCCAGTGATAAAATGCATCACACATCACACTCCCTGTCTTTGAAATGAAATACCAGCTCACTGCCCTGTGAAATGTTCTCAAATATCCATTATGAGGACTAGAAGCCCATAAATAACTTACTTGGTCATATTTGACACTGTCAAACAGTTTGGGTGCAGTTTTTGTTGTGAAAATGATCCTTTAAATGAAGAAAGCATGTACAGTAATAATAGGATTAGAAACAAGAGCCACTTGGGGAAATAACTTTTACTGAAAAGCCAGCAGCAGACGGTGCAGTCAGAGTCTTTGCATAAGGCAGGGCGCTGCAGATACTTGTGTTAGTCCAGCAACATGGAGCAATTCATCATGTAATACATCAAATTGTGTTCCAACTAGAGTGTACAAAAAAGGCATTACAGACTGCAGATTTAAAAAATAGTTTTGTTACTACCATGTAAATAATATCTCAGATGAACACGTCGTCTCTCTCTCTCTCTCTCTCTCTCTCTCTCTCTCTCTCTCTATACACACACACACACACACACATGTGTGTGTGCGTGTGTGTACAAGAAAATATGATGCACATCAACTATACTGAAGACTGAGGAAACTGAGTAGTGTAGGGTATGCTTAGTGACACATTATAATGTGATGTAACAGTGTCCATACTGTATGTGAGTGATGGAAATCTTCTAAATGCTAGAAATTAGTTTAATAATATAATAATATAGAGACAGAATTTATATATATATATATATATATATATATATATATATATATATATATATATATATATGAGACTATATTTGGGGACAGTACTTGTTTTCAAGAATGTATAAGTCTATATTCTATTCTATTATTTTTATATCCATCTATTGCTTTATACTGTAGCGCTGCAGAATCATACACAAAGTAGAGAATTATGTCTGTTCAGTTGTGTACAAAAGACAATGGTGCACCACACTGTACTGTATATCTCACTGTCTATTACACAGAGACTCTCAGAGAAGGATACAGCTAACTAGTTTTTATAGTAATGTCCATTTGGTGTGAATTCTTTTTGGGCCGTCATCTCTCCACACTGCTTATTTGTCCTTTAGGGAGGAGAGTTTTACTGTGTTAGGTTTTTTTTTTTTACACCTTGTTGGCTACTGCAGTTAAATATTTTTAATATACTTTAGCATGAAAGAATTGGTATGTTTCCCCAACTCTGGTGCTCTCCTGCAATCCTCACAGATTAGAGTGCAGAAATGTAATTGTAGGTTATGTTTATGGAATTCCTAAACTGTGCAGATAGATCATATTTGACTGTATATTTTCAGTATATGTGTAACAGATGCAGTGCTTTCTGCTGCTCCTTTGGAACTGAGGGGGAATCCAAATGTTTGATTTTTGTTGGAAACTGAAGCATGTGCAAATTAATGAACGTTCTCCTGCCTTTCGCACTCACGTGGAGGTTGAGCATTGCAGCAGCTGCTAAAAGTTACTCCAGACATTCATTCAGTGCTGTACATTGCCAAAAAACGAGAAAAGAAAAGAAAAACATCATATACATTCTGACAACTGGTGCTATTTAAAAACATCTGTGGTGCTTTTTTTAAGTTAGGTATTTCCTTGCTTCAGACAAAATGTAGCTACACAATCCTGTACTGTACTGCAATGGTTGCTGTTTGGCCAGTCGTTCGACCCGGGTCTCTTAAATGTTCCAGAGGGTTTTCTTTGACTGCTGTTGTTTCAGGGAATACACAGATCCAACTGGACTAACATTTGGAGTGGCAAATTTGAAAGCAAGGAAATTTAATAGGAAATTCATTCAAATACACATCATAATGATTTTGTTTGTTTGTTCACAGTGCTTCAAAGTCTCCTGTATTTGTGGTTGCAAATAGTCTCCACATATTGTGTTTGGTGCTGAGTTAACAGATAAGCTCACCATGATTTTCAATATTCATCATCATCATTTAAATCCCTCTAGAGGCCAGAAACATACTAACTCCCTGCAGGTGCTCTTTTATAGTAGGTGGCAGGTTAAACTGACTGGGTCTGGTTCCTCTGCAACCAAACTCTCCCACACGCCACTCTTAGAAGGAGCAGCCTGTAGCATTGCTATGCTTGAAGACCAGAAAAAGTGTCTCATAAAGATGCTTTTTTCAAACTGCTCACATAATCTTTTGGATTATTGTTCATTGTGTTAAAATATCACATGAAGCTTTTTGAAGACTTTGTTTCTTTTTCATCACAAAATGCAATACAAGTTTAAAAAAGAAGTGGGCTCATTGTCTCCTCTTGATTGTTCAGTCTTCCTGCGATCTAAAGAAATGCTTTGAGTTACAGTCCTTCTGGAAAACAACGCAAACATACGTGTGTTCACTGTTAGTTACAGGAGTAGACAACTCAGTACCTCAAAATGTCTTTTCATGGAAATCTTTAGTCCAAATGTGTATCCTATCCATTTTTTATGTTCCCCTCTCTGAGAAATCAGTGCTCATGATGCTTTTTATATTTGTTGGCACAAACACTAACAGGAATGTATGACTATTGTAATCCCTGCTCACCTTCCCACTCTTCTTAAAAATTGAAGCTTTTAAAGCAACTAAATTGAACTGTAAGTTTTTTGTATCTCAAATGTCTTGGTATGCTTGTTGTAGTTGTATATTCATAATGGTGTATATTACATCAGTTTTTATTTATTAAAATGTTTAAATTTTCTAACATGACTTCTGTGGGGTTGCTTGTTTTCTTTGCTCTTTTGTAAAATGGTGCTCAGCCATGAATGTAGACTTCATCCACAGTGTGCTGATCAATGGAAAACAATTCCAGAGACTGCTGAGATTTCTGTAAATAAACACACATAGTTTGACAAATACTTCTAATATTTTTGACATTTTGGCTATAAAATGCAGTACCAATTATACACTTTTTGCCTTCAGAACTGCCTTAATTCATCATGGCAAGGATTCATCAAGGTGCTGGAAATATTCCTCAAAGAGTCTCGTCCATGCTGACGTGACAGCATGACTTGCTGCAGATTTGACAGCTGCATATCCATGATGCCAATCTCCCATTTCACCACATCCCAAAAGTGGACTAGTGGATTGAGATCTGGTGACTGTGGAGGCCATTTGAGTGCAGTGAACTCACTGTCATATTCAAGATGATTTGAGCTTTGTGGCATGGTGCATTATCCTGCTGGAAGCAGCCATTAGAACATGAGTGTGATTTGGTCATAAAGGGATGGACGTGGTCAACAATACTTAATTAGTACAAAGAGGCCCAAAGTCAATAAAATATCCCTCACACCACTACACCAGCAGCCTGAGCCATTGATACGAAGCAAGATGGATGCATGCTTCCACCAGCTCTGACCCTGCCATCAGAATGCTGCAGCAGAAATCGAGACACATCAGGCAACATGTTTAATTTGCACAATGGTATTTTTCCAACATTCCCACGAACTCTGATGGATGCACTGGGGTAACCCAGGGTTCAGTATTTTGCCCAAGGATACATCAACAGGAAGAGCCAAGGATCAATCCACGAACCTTCTGAATGGTAGACAACTACCACTTGAGCCACAGGCGCCGCAGTGATGGCCGGGGAGAATATAGTGAGGCAGCATTGGATGGTCTTTAGGATGACTGAACATCAAAAAGAGGAAGCGAAGAGAACAGTGAGAGTTGGTGGTGGAACGAGAATGTACAGAAGAGGTCAGCAAAGAAAAAGTGTGATTGTCAGGGAAATGAAGAAGGTAAACAGGAGTACTGAGAGGCTCAGCATACGTACGGCAAAGAGAGAGTAGCAAAGGGAAAGGAAACGGTTTAGAGAATGTTGTTTGTGAGGCTGGACACTACGGAAGGCAGTGAGATGGAGTGGAAAGGATGTGTGGCAGGTTATAAAGGGATTAAGGATGGAGATGGAAATGTGCTAACAAGTCAGTGTGTTGAGAAGATGAAGAAGTGCTCTGAGGAGCTGATGAATGAAGAAAAGGAGAGAAAGAGATGAGGACAGAGGAAGGAGTTAGTGAATCAGGAAGTGCTGAGGATTATTAATAGAATAGAATGCCTTTATTGTCATTATACAGGATGTACAATGAGATTGGAGGGAAATGCACCAAAACTAACAAATATGAAATACAAAAAATACAAAAAAGAGCACCGAAAGGAAGAGCCGTGAGCCGCTGCGTCTGTGCGCGCCGCCATCTTGTCCAGAGGCTTGACATAATTTTGGAGAGTGAGAGAATGCCTGAGGAATGGAGAAGAAGTGTAATGCTTCTGATTTTCAAGAACAAGGGTGATGTGCAACTACAGGTTTGTCCCCCTATAGCTACTACAGTGAGTCATACCACAAAGCTATAGAAAAGAGCTGTTGAAGCTAGGTTAAGAAGAGAGGTGACGCTCAGTGAGCAGCAGCTTGGCTTCATGCACTACAGGTGTGATGTTTGCTTTGACAGTGTTGATGGAGAAGTAGAGAGAAGGTCAGAAGGAGCTGCACTGTGTCTTTGTGGACAACATATGAACGTGGGCTCATATATGAGCATGGTCTGGATGTGGCTCACAGGCCTTGAGTTTGACACATGTGGGCTATATCATGGAGAATGCCCCCCCTCCCCCTTACTATCTAGACATCATCTGGCCCTACAAAATCCAAAGAACACAACTTTTCTCTGTCTTGCACTTAAAACACTGGTTGACAGAGAGATGGGGGGAAGACACACAGGAACTGGCCAGAGGTCAGGATGTAAACCCAGGCCGCCTGCACCACCATGTGCCATACATGGTCTCCTGCTTATCCACTGAGCCACCCTGGAGTCATGGGAAGTTCATTAATGGAGAGAGACAGAATATCAATCAAAAATCCATAAAAAAAAAACTAAAAGTTAGAAACTGATTTGCATGTCACTGAATGAAATAAGTATTTTATCCCCAAGTAAAATATGACTTAATACTTGGTTTCTCCACCAAGTTCTAAGCACAGCCGTAAAAACTTACTTGTAGTTGGTCGTCAGGTTTGCACACATCTCAAGAGTCATTTTGATCCAGCTCCTATTTAAGAGGAACTCTACTAATTTTTTAGGTTTCTTGGCTGCTGCTTGCCAACTTGAAGCTTCTTTGGTTTTCTTTAGGTCAGACAAACATTTCTCTTCTTCTAAACACGGTGGGTCACGTTGATGCCAAAGAGCTTGACTTTGGTTTCATCTGGCAACAGCACTTTCTCCCAAGCCTTTGATCCTGGAAAAGGTGTGTGAACCCTGGACATGGATAAATGATTAATTAGTGCAACAACAAAAAAGGTTGGCATTTTTACTATACCTGTTTCACCTTTTTATTGTCTATTTGTAACATCTACTCTTGCCAGTAGTAGTTTATAAAGAGATAAAATTAATATTACGCAGAACTGAGTTCAGCTTATTGGTGCAGACCTCCACAATAGTCCTAGTTACTCATGTGGCGATTTGGGAATATTAATAACCCCTGATCTATTGTTTGCTGAAACCTCATTAGAAATGATCTCAATGGAAGTATGACTGTCAAGAAGCCTTTCTTAAGGAAGGGAAATGGAGATAAAGGCTGAGGTATGCTAACTGCAAGAACCGGACTAGAAATCAGCAGCAACAGTTTTTGTGGTGTGAGGAATCCAAATATGAAATTTTGGTTCAAACTGATGTAAATATGTATGAACAGCAGAGAGAAGTACAACAGCAAGTGTTTACAGTCATCTGTAAAACACAGTGAAGGCTCTGTCATGATTTGGGGCTACATTTCAGCCAGTGGTGCTGGGGATCTTGTTATAATTAAGAACTGGGATTAAGAATATGGAAAAGTATGGTCATCTGGAAAGTGGCTGATTGGCAGCAGCTTAATTTTTTATCATGTCAATGTAGTAAAAGCATACTTAGATCGAAACACACACAGTGGAACACTATCAGTCATGGACTGATATGGGGCCCCCCTCACACCACTTCATTGTCCCTGAAGCTAACCATTATTAATGCTGGAGGGTTAAAGTTGATTATTAATTTTATAGGATGCATTGCTGTTTCAGCCTCATGTCAGTACTCTAGCTGCAGCATTTTGGATCAGCTGAAGGCTTTTCAGGGAGCTTTTAGGACAGCCTGATAATAATGAATTACAATAGTCCAGCCTAGAAGTAATAAATGCATGAATGAGCTTTTCAGCATCACTCTGAGAAAGGATGTTTCTAATTTTAGAAATATTGCACAAATGCAAAAAAGCGGTCCTACATATTTGTTTAATATGTGCATTGAAGGACATATCCTGGTCAAAAATTACTCCAAGATTTCTCACAGTGTTACTGGAGGCCAAAGTAATGCCATCCAGAGTAAGTATCTGGTTAGACACCATGTTTCTAAGATTTGTGGGGCCGAGAACAAGAACTTCAGTTTGATCTGAATTTAGAAGCAGGAAATTAGAGGTCATCCAGGCCTTAATGTCTTTAAGACATTCCTGCAGTTTAACTAATTGATGTGTGTCATCTGGCTTCATGGATAGATAAAGCTGTATTTCAGTGTGATACACATTGTAAAACTATGTCATGTCCATGACATTGAGGGGGGTGGGATAAGTATCAATGCAATCTAGAGGGCAAAGGCTGTATAGGAAATGTGTGATTTAGGGTGTTTGACCTGCTTTTGGACATGTTGGATTGTTTTAATCTAAAACATGTATATTTTTGCATGACTATGCAAATGCACCTAATTACAGACTAGTAAATAAGCCATTTGTAATATGTAAATAACAGTTATTCAGCATACAGAATTGCTGAGAATTAATGGACTAATATTGAACACAAATGGTCAGCAATTGGGCCCACTGCTACAAGAAGTACAGGAAATATGTTATTATGCTGTTAAAAGTGAGGTCCACTAGTCGATCCATGCAACCTGACAAAGGTATGTTTCCATGACCTTTATCTTTTTCTTCCTCTAATCTTCTCCTTTTCCTCTTCTCTGCCTCACAGGGACAGGTCCATTCTGTTTTGTATCTTCATCCACAAATGACTGTAACTGATGGACCATCAGGCCACAACTCCTTTTTTTTTTTTTTTAACTTTATTTCACACAGGCCACAACTGCTGATGCCTGCCCAAACTACCTGAATGCACCCTGGCAGGACGTCAGTGTAGATAGATAGATACTTTATTGATCCCGAAGGAAATTAGGGCATCCAGCAGCTTAATACACATAATAAATAGAATCCAGACAATAGATGTAAAAAATAAAATAATGATAAAATTAAATAAAAAATTAAATAAAGATTAAACAAACAATACTAACAATACAGACTAATAAACTATACTATACTATACTATACTATGCTATTATACAAACTGTACTAAGCTATACAGGGGCTTAGTGATTGAGACAATGAAACAAAACAAAGAACAAATGATTTTGCATTGAAATCATTTGTTCAGACTCAATAAAGCGGACAGACACTGTTCGCTATACTGTCTGTGCGACAGTGTAGCCCACTCATTAAATTTATATTGTTACAACTGTACAGATCTGTGCTGCTGGAATAGTTGCTTCTTTCTTTTAGGACATTGGCATGTGTATAAAAAAGAAAGAGAAAAAAAAAAAGATAAATGTGGGTGAGCTTGGGGGCCCCCTGGTGGCCAGGGGCAGCCGCATGTGTAGCCCATGCCTCGGGGACTGATTTCAGTAATTACCTGCCAAGAGCAGCGCAAATTAGTGGAATATTAGTAGAAAGGAGCAAACTCGATAAGGGAGCAAGTATTGGCCTAACAATCAATAGATTAAAGTGATTGGATGAGCTTTGGAGTAAGAAAGCGGTTTGTGTGAAAGGCACTACATACTATAGGTACTAGTCCATTATGTACTGATCTCCTTACATAAGAGTAAAAACCTGAAACGCGGTTCAGCTCAGTTCTGGTATGACTGCTGACGAGCTGAAAGGGACTCGGCTCTTAACTGCGAAGGAGTATTAGGGCCACATTAAAAAAATTTAAATTTTTCAGAATAAAGTCAAAAATATGAGAAATACTGTTTTGAGATTAAACAACTGCCACAGCTGCTAAACCCTCTACAAAATGTGTCAGGTAGATGAAACTACTTGATCAGCTTTATTGTGTCCCCTCTGCACGAAGGTGCAACCATCGACATTCCTGCGTCTGCCCGTTGGTGTGGTTTTTCCTTCTGAGCGGATGCAGCTTTCTGCATCATGTCTGTAACGTCCTCACACTCATCACTGCATCGTGTTTATGTACTAAATGATAAATAACTTTAATCTCCACATTTTTACTTTTTTCTGGAAAAAGTATTTCGACTTTATTCTCAAAATGCTATTTTTTTCCCCTCTGTGACTCCGCACCTTAGTACTTAACCCTCAGCATAAGAACTGAGTGAAGAGGACAGAACCAAAGTTTTAGCACTGCACTCACAGCGTTTTCCTTCTCATTCCAAATTAAATCAACAATTATCATAAATCCCACGTTCAGTATTAAATTTAGAGCGCGTGCAGCAGTGCGTCTTCATCAGGAAAGAATGAAAAAGAGAGCAGACACATCCATGGAGGAGAGAGCTGTAAGATGCATGTAAGAAGGGGTGAACACGTGACCCCCCCCCCCCCCCCCCCCCCCCCCGTAATTCCTCGAGAGCCATGCCTCTCGCGAGATCAGGAGTTGCTCGGCAACCAATGACACGATCTGTTGATAGAAACCTTGGTGCTATGCTCAGGAATTTTAGCAAACATTATACAGTCCCTTCAGTGAGTTGGAAGCATGGAGGTAAGTTTGTTTTGAAAATGATTTAGTCAAAGTAACAGTTAACATAAGGTCAGAGAAAGGTCATTTTTGCACTAATAAGAGGAGACATTTTAATTTTCTGGAAGGAGAAAACTGCAGAGCTCCAACATGAAGTGAAAACCTTATGGACCTAGTTCATTATAAGGAAGCATGTAATGCGCTCATCTGCTGTAGAATCTGTAGAAGCGTGTCTCAGTGTCTTTATGTAGTGAAAGGGTTTTTTTTTGAGGGGGGGGTGCAAATAAATACTCTTACAAACCAAAATGGGGCGCTGTGTACAATAAATAAATATATAAACACAATCTCATAAACTTGTATTTTATTCACAGTAGAACATATGAGACAGATAATATTTATAAATAAAACTACTACCACTATTTCATGAAAAATATAAGCTCATTTTGAATTTGGTGACAGCAGCACGTCTCAAAAAAAGCAGGGCAACAAAAGGCTGGAAAAGTATGAAAAATAAACAGCTGGGGGAAGATTTTGCAACTAATTAGGTTAACTGGCAGCAGGTCAGTCAAATGACTGGGTATATTAATAATAACAATTTAAAAAAAGAGCATCTTAGAGAGGCAGAGTTTCTCATAAGAAAAGATGGACAGAGGTTCACCAAAATCTGTATCTACAAATTGTGGAAATTTTTCAAAATAATGTTTCTCAAAAAATTGTGAAGTTGTAAAATTGCAGATAACGTGTAAGCTGGAGAGAAAATTGAATTTCACTCATTTAGAAGACCAATGTTTGGCCTGGGAAAAAAAAATCGTTTCTTACTCTGTAAAAAAAAAAAAAAAGCCTCTATAAAGACCTCAGCGGTCTGTGCGTTATATGTGGGTGTAAGAGCTCACTAATGTATGCAGGCGTTTGACCATGCAGAGGTCTGAAAGTGATCACCAAGATCTTAAACTGGAATCTGAACTTTCTGGGGAGCCAGTGCAGAGATGACAAGATAGGTGTCACATGAGACCACTTAGGGGATCCTTTAAGTAGCCTCGCAGCAGCATTTTGGACCAACTGCAGGTGATCCAAAGATGATTTACTGAGACTGATGTACAGCGAGTTACAGTAGTTCAATCAATACGAGACAAAAGCATGAATAATAATGAATTAATGCTTGCATTTTAAATATGATCAATCTAACTTTATTAATGGGCCAGGCTCTTAAGGTGGCAGTAATTAAACCATTACTTTTTAAGTCATCACTGACCCAGCTGTCTTAGCTAATTAAAGGCCAATCTCCAACCTTCCTTTCCTCTCAGAGATTCTTGAAAGAGTAGTTATAAAACAGCTAACTGATCATCTGCAGAGGAACGGTTTATTTGAAGAGTTTCAGAATTCATCACAGTACAGAAACAGCATTAGTGAAGGTTACAATTCACCTTTTTATGGCCTCTGACTGATCTTTTTGCTTGTCCTGCTAGACCTCAGTGCAGCATTCAGTACCTCTGACCACAGTATTTTACCACAGAGATTAGAACACACTGTGGTATTTAAGGAATTGTGCTGCAGTAGTTTGAATTGTAGCTATTTGATAGCCTCCAATTTGTTCACGTCTTCTTCACACACAAAAGTTAGTTCCACAGGGTTCTGTGCTGGAACCTGTTCTGTTTACATTATACATGCCTCCCTTAATCATTATTAGAAGACATATACATTTCCATTGCTATGCATTCATGAAGCCAGATGATAAAACCAATTAAACAGCAGCCATGTCTTAAGGACACAAAGACTTGTATCACCTCTCATTTCCATCTAAATCCAGACAAAACTGAAGTTATTGCACTTGGCATCAAAAATCTTAGAAACATGGTGTCTAACCAGATACTCTAGGACAGACGCACTGTGAAGAATCTTGCTAAAATCAGAAACAGTGTGTGTCAGAGTGACACTAAACAATGCATTTATTCTAGGCTGGACTGCTGTAATTCATTTAAAAACTCCTTGAAAAGTCTTCAGTTGATCCAGATCGCTGCAGCAAGAATGCTGACAGGGACTAGAAAGAGAAACCATATTTCTCCCATATTAGCTGCAGTTTACTGGCTCCCTGTTAAATCCAGAATTTAATTTTAAAATCTTCTTCTAACAATCAATCATATTTTAAAGATCTCACATGACCACGTTGCCCAATAGAGCACTTTACTCTGAGATTGCAGGCCTACTTGTGGCTCCTAGGCTTTTTAAAAGCTTAGGTTCCTGAGCCAAAGGTCAGGGCAGATGACTGCCCCTCCCTGAGCCTGGTTTTGCTGGAGGTTTCTTCCTGCTGTTCCTGAAAATCAATATTGGATACCCATAATCTTCAGGCATTCAGGCTGCAGGAAGGAAATCACTGCATGGGCTCAGGAACATTTCTCATTCTCTGAGAACACAGTCGGCACAAATGCAGGTTAAACATCTATCATGTAAAGAAGAAGCCATATGGAACCATGATCCAGAAATGCCACTGTCGTCTCTGATGCACTGAGGCAAAGTGGAAAACTCTTCTGTAGTCAAACAAATCAAAATTTGAAATTATTTTTGGAAAACATGGACACTGCATCCTCTGACTAAAGTAGGGTTTAATATTTTTCCCGAAAATGACATGAATCAAATCCTGGGAAAAGACGAGCCATTTCCCGGGAATCCTGGGTCCCTGGGATTAAACCCTAGACTAAAGAGGAGAGGGACCATTGTTATTGGTGCTCAGTTATAAGTGAGTGCTTTCTACTTAACATTCACACACACACACACACACACACACACAATAACGAATTGGGGGCTTGCGGTTCAGTATCTTGACCAAGGATACTTTGGCATGCAGACTGGAGCAGCCAGGGATCAAACCATCAACCTTCCAATTAATAGATAACTTGCTCTACCTCCTGAGCCACAGCCACATGCACCCCCTGTCACTTCTCTAAGTCCCTGTATTGTTCCAGCCTTTCCTTTCCTGTCTTGGAAGTGGTTTAAAACACAGCTCTTCAGGCCCTGCAATGATCTCTCCATCCACACAAAGTCCTGTCCAACAGTTGAAATATTATTATAATATTATTGAAATATTATTTTCACTTACTTTTAGTCAAGTCTGAGGAGCCTCGTGGGTTCTGGTACTTATTTATTCTCTTCAATTGTAATCTTAACCTGGGTAATTAATTTAATTATTTTTTTTAATTAAATGTTAATATTATGGTAAGTTTAGCTTCTATTTTCATTTTAATACTTGCTTTAAAATAGAGTTTCACTTTGATTTTTGTTGTAGGTTTTATTTATGCATTAGGATTTGTTTATTTTCAGAAAGTTATGTCCATATAAATAAAATTGAGCTGACTGACAGACTTACAGTCTGTGGACCTGCTGTGTTTTCAGGAGACAGGGTCAACAGGAGAAGATCCTTTTGCGTCCTTGGAGGAGTTTCAGGTCGTCCTTGGTGAGCTGGTTGGGGACAAGGGTATGGACAAGATCCGGGTGGAGTACGAGAAGCTCATCCATGCGCTGAAGAAGTCAAGAGAGAACGAAAAGAGGCTAATGTCTAAATGCAGGGAGCTGAATGCAGAGATTGTCTCCACCTCAACTAAAGTGGCTGCGGCCCTGAAATTATCCCAGGAAGATGCAACAACAATAACATCACTGAAGCGGGTATGTGCCCACAACACAAGAGACTCCAGCACAGTGCAGAATGTCTTATTCACTGAGATGTTTGACCAGAGCACTAATTTGCTCATCATGAGCTGTCTGGTATAGAAATCTGTTTGTTTGTTTTTTTCAGCGTTCTTTATAATTTTGTAGATTGTATAAGTTTTACTAACAAAATCATTTGCTTCCTCTGTAGGAGCTGGATAAAGCTTGGAAAATGGTTGATGGTGCTCATGATAAAGAGAAACAGGACAAAGGGACCATCAGAAAACTACAAGAAGATGTTTCCAACCTAATGAAAATGGCTGAAATGCAGACTGGGTTTTCCAAGGGCCAAGAACAGAAGTGTGTCTATTCTCCATTTTTTGACTGTACAGATATTTTGGATTTAGTGGAGGGGACCATCTTTAATATGTGTGTTTCTTGTTTTGTTTTTTAGTGATCTACTTAACATGATTGATGAGCTGACCAAAGAGAGGGATCAGCTGCTGACTACAGCAGAGGGTCTGAGAGAAAAACTGAACAAGGCCATTGCAACCCAGCAAGAGACAGAGGCCAAAAGAGAGCGTGCCATGGAGAATATCTCTCAGGTAAATGCATTTAAATTCAAACTACAAGAAATACAACACAACAGAAGCATACAGCAGAGCACAGGGACACGAGGTCTGGTTCTCACGGTCACATGTTGCACAGAGATGCATCATGATCTAACTCACATCCTGTGAGATGTGTAAACTTCCTTCATGTGTAGCCTCAGCATTTAAGGGTTCAGCGTGTGGGTGCTGAGGAATGGTTCCTTCACAGTAATTGTGACCAGGAAAGGTTTTAATAAAAGCCCCCATTCATCATTAAACTCCATTATTACCGCATCCGTATATGTACAGATGGGTATTTGTTGCACTTTTGTGGCAACAAACCCCCCAGTGCACATAACCATACTCTAATGTAGTATTTTCAGGCGCTGCAGATTTCATTTAATTGCTAAATGGTAGGGTTTCACTGATTCTGTCAAACAAACTAAAATTCCAGTCTAACACCAAACCGCTGTCTGAACCCAGCTCCAGCAGGAGCTTCAGGTGCAACAGAATGAGATTTCCCGGGAAACAAGGCTGAAGGAAAAACTGGACAAGGAGGTAAAGCAGCTGCATATTGATATGGAGGCCAAGATGGGTGAAATCAGAGCTCTGAATCTGCAGGGTCAAAAGGCCAAAGAGGAGCAGCAGAGACTGGAGCAGCAGCTAAAAGATCTAAAGGTAAGTGAGGGAGTGGGATGAACTGTCGTTCTGGTGTAGCGTGAAGAAAAACAACCGCTATCATATTTATTTCCTCTGTTAAAACTATAGCTTATTATTGCATAAATTATTTTTATTATTATTACCATATCTTACCCACAACATCTCTGGATGCTGAGTAGCATGAGCTCTTTCCTTTCAATGTCAAAACTTTTGTTGCTTTTATCCAACACAATGGACAGTGCACAAGATGAGTGCAGGCAGGGTGGAGTGGGTGGAGGCGAGTGTCAGGTGATTCGTGACTGAAGGATAGCACAGTGGCACTGACAGACAGACAGGAGGAGCTAGAGGTGATGAAGATATGAAGACACTAAGATCTTCATTGGGAGTGACCAGAATGGGTAAGATTAGGAATGATTATATCAGAGGACAAGCATTTTGAAGGCAAGTTAGTGAGAGAGGCAAGGCTTCGACACATGCCGAGGAGGGACAGTGAATATATTGGACAAAGGATGTTGAATGTGAAGCTGCCAGCCAGGAGGAAAAGAGGAAGACCTCAGATCAGTTTCATGGATATAGTGAAGGAGAACATGCAGAGGGTTGGTGTGGCAGAAGAGAATCTTAGGGATGGTGTGGGATGAAGGAAAATGATCTGCTGTGGCAAGCCCTGAAGGGACCAGCTGAAAAAAGGAGGAAAGAAACTGTCTCTCTCTGCTCTGTCCTGTCTCTGTCTGCCCTCTTCTCTTTCCCCTCAATCCAGCCTGTCACAGCAGATTGTTGTGAATTGGTGCTACAGAAATAAAACTGAATTGAACTGAATTGAATGTGTCTGTGTGATTAAAACTGAGGCAGTAATAGAGGCCTCAATCCTTCTCTAACTGTGACAGATCATGAATGAACGGTCAGCCAAGGAGCTGGAGCAGATGCAGGTGAAGAACACTAAGCTGCAGCAGGAGTGTGAGCAGCTCTCATCAACCAAAGAACACCTGTCCCTGCAAAACCAGCAGAATGCAAATGAGCTTAAGGTACATTGTACCAACAACCGTGACACACCTCTACCTCTTTAGTTAATACACAGTACCTACAGTATATACATTTTTTTGTGTGTTATGTGCAGATCCACATTCTAGGTTATATTTTATGGAACCACAACAGGATATTGTTTAGAGTGTTCATTAAAGAGTGTAGTCACAGTGTAGCCAGAGTCACTGTGCTATGCATGCACAGTAACATGTGCTGTCCATATCCATATCTCCTCCATCACCATGTGTAATGTTTCAAACACCTCGCTGCCTCCACTGGTCAGATGAGAGAAGAGGAGGTGAGTCAGATGCGTCAGGAAGTTGCCAAACAAACAAAGATGAGAGAAGCCATCCAGAAGAAGTTCCACCACATAGAGGATCAGAAAGCTGATGTGGATGTGCAGAGGGAGACACTCAAAGCACAGATTGCTGGTCTGGAGAAAGGTAAAGCAGCTTACTTTATGACTCAGAGAAACACACATAAATGACCAGCTTACATCTACATCTGTACATTTAAAAGTAGAACCTTTGCAAGCATATAGCGACACATTTAAAATACCTTATTTGAGGAAGTGGCAGTAATAATTAGAAGGTGAGTGTCTTTTTGCGGTAACACAAAATGCTGTAATAAAAACCGTTTGAATCATTCTGTAAAATGTTTCCCTTTCTAGACCAGGAACAGCAGCTGCTGAAAATCTTGCATTTTAATTATGGAAATAGAATAATTGGTGGCTGATGAATTAAGGCCAAAAACAACAGGAGCAGAAACTGTTGCCCATCACTGTGAGTAATCTCCTCCAATTTCCTCTACAGATCTTGAATCTTCCCAAAAGCAGGTGGAAGTTGACAAGAAAGCCATGGATGAGCTGATCCGAGAGAGAGACCTCTTAAATAAGGTAACACTGCAGCTTAGGTCAGCGCCAAGCTGGGACATATTATAGGATGTACATAAAAACTGTACAGATGATTTCAAAGCTGTACTGAATGGAAAATAGCTCAAATATTTATCAAATGTTGAAAAACAGTGTTTTTATGTTTTTGTTTTTTTGCAATATATGCTCATTTTGAATTTGATTTCAGCAAAACCTTTCCAAAACGATGGAGCATGGGAATATTTTCCATCTTTTTTTAAGAATACTGTTTGTGAACTGAGCTGCTCAGCAGGATGGATACAGAAACAGAGCTCTGACAGTGTTGAATCTCCTGGATGATGTAATTTTGGTGTGTGTTCATGTGTGTGTGTTTATGTGTGGTAGTGAATGAGTAAGCGTGTGTGGCTGTAAGCCTTTAAAGGAGCATGTGGTGGCTGCAGTGACATGTGTCCTGTGCTTCAGTGTAGAAAACAGGCGTTATGATGGTGTCGGTGGTTCTTTGCCGTTTGTGTGTAGACAGGTCCACGTTAAACTGTGACAGCATCGTCAGTGCTGCTGTCGTGTTATCAGTCTTGTTGTTGGGGGAACTGGGGGCTGAGTGGGCTCAGTGTTGTCATATTTTTTATTCACAGGCATGCTCCTCAATACTTTTCTATTGCAGGTCTATTTTTATTCACAAATATGTGTGAAACGCTCACGCTTACATAGTGAGCTCTACAGAGTCGTGCATCGAAGCATCGAAGCATCGAAGCATCGAAGCAAAGATTTTGCTTCAGAGTTTTTTTGTAACTGAGTTATTTGAGTTACTCGATGACTTGTTGGAGCCTGAGTTTGTACCTCCTTTGTTTCATAATATTCCAGCTCTGAGCTGTCGGTCTGTTTAGCACTCAGGCTGTCGTTCTGTTGGATTATGAGGCACAATGTGGTCTGGCAAGCCTTCTCAAATAAACATGATGTCTGGTGCAGCATATGTCACCCCCAAACCTGTGTATTTTTTCTTCTTATTATTATTATTTTGGCTGCTCCCTGAAGGGATCTGTGGGTTGCTCGTCCGTTCTGGTCATTCCCAGTGATGATGTTAGCATCTGTAGCTCTGCCACCTCCACTTCAGCCTCCTGTTTTTTTTTTTTTTGGTCAGTGTCACGTCTCCAAACCAAGCATCACAGCAGGACTCACTACCATCTTGTAAATGTTCCCTTTCACTCTTGCTGCTCTCCTTCTGTCACAAATCATCCCTGACACTCATTTCCACTCGCTCCACCCTGCCTGCACTCTCTCCATCACTTCTCTGGTGTACTGTCAGTTGCTTTGGATGGTTGACCCCAGGCATTTAAACTTGTCTACCTTCACTACCTCTACTCCTTGCAGCTTCACTGCTACACCCGTCTCCTTCACACACATCTAATCTGTCGTACTTCTACTGACTTTCATTCCTCTTCTCCTTTCTGACCTCATCTGTTAACCTGTCCGTCATCACTGCAAACAATAAGGGGCTCAGATCCCCGATGTAATCCCAGCCCCACTTTGATTCCATCTGTCACTTCTTCCACACACCTCACCACTGTCTCACTGTCCTGCACCGCCCTCACATGCTACTACTGACTTCCTCATGCAGCACTACCGTTCGTTCCTCTCATATGCTTTCTCTAGATCCACAAAGACACAGTGACACTCCTTCTGACCTTCTCTGTACTTCTCCATCAACACTCTCAAAGCAAACATCACATCTGTAGAGCTCTTTTTCAGCATGAAGCCATATTTCTGCTCTCTGATCATCATCTCTCTTCTTAACCTAGCTTCAACAACTCTTTCCCATAGCTTCATAGTTTGGTTCATCCACTTTAACCCTCTGTAGTCACTACAGCTCAACACATCACCCTTGTTCTTGAATATCGGTAACACTTCTTCTCCATTGCTCAAACATTTTCTAATTATTCAAGTTTGTGTTAAACAGTCTGGTTAAAAAGTCCACTGTCCTCTCTCCTAGACATTTCCACCAGTCTGTCATCTAAACCAACCGTGTTTCCGCTCTTCATCATCTTCATTGGCTGTTCTCACATCCTTCTTACTAATCATCTATAATTCCTGATTCACCAGCTGTCCTCCATCTGTCCTCCTCTCTCTAATTTTCTTCGTTCATCAGCTCCTCAAAGTACTCCTTCCATCTTCTCAACACTCTCTCTTCACTGGTTAGAACACTTTTACTTTGATGATCTCTTTTCCTTCAATATTTTCCCGTATTTCCTCATTCCACCACCAGGTCTCCTTGTCCTCTTTCCTCTGTCCAGAGGATTCACCAAACACCTTCTTGGTAGTTTCTCTGAGCACTATAGCTGTGATTTCTCAGTCATCTGGTAACGCTTCCCTACCACCCAGAGCCCGTCTCAACTCCTCCCTAAACTCTCTGCAACATTCTTCCTTTACTAACTTCATCCATTTAGTCCTTGCCTCTGCCTTCACTTGTTTCCTCCTCTTAATTTCCAAACTACAGACTACCATCCGGTGCTGCCTAGCTACTTTCTCCCCTGACAACAACTTGCAGTCTCTCATCCTTTTTGGATTCCACCTTCTGCATAAGACGTAGTCCACCTGTGAGCACCTTCCTCCACTCTTATAGTCACCCTATCTTCCATCCTATTGTGGAAGTATGTGTTCACCACAGCCATTTATACCCTGTTTGCAAAATCATCTGCCCTTCTGCATTTCTCTCTTTAGCACCATATCTACCCAACACCTCCTCATCACCTCTGTTTCCTTCACCTACATATCCACTGAAGTCTGCTCCAATCACCACCCTCTCCCTCACAGGGACGCTCTCTACCATTTTATCCAACTTACCCCAGAGTTTCTCTTTCTCGTTTGACATCCAACCTGTGGGGATATGTGCTGACAACATTCACAATCCTGTCTGACGCTCTCTTCACCTCCAAAACACTATTCACATATACATCACATACAAACACTATTCCCATTCCTTCATGATTACCCCTATACTGTTTCACTTCCTATCTACACCATGTTAGAACAGCCCACAGGACAGTTTTCCTCTTCACCTCAGGCCATTATAAATGATTTTGTGCCCTGGAAGAGTGGCAGTGGTTCTGGATGCTGTTTATATATGTTTTTTCTTTGGAGAGTTTTAGCTTTCATTTTTGAATCACTGATATCCTTTTCCTGCAGTTTACAATCATTTTGCTTTGAATGCAGACTGTCTGAGGGCTCAGAGATCAAGGTGATCATGTTGGTTTCCTCTGTGTCCTTTGTCTACAGAGGATTGTACAGTTTTACATGCTCAGGCTCTCTGGGATGCAGCTTTTTTGAAACATCTGACTCACATGAAATTCAGTGTGAGGATAAAGGTTTCAAAAAAGCATCAAACTTCTCAGTTTCAGTGTTTGTTGTCATAATTGTGTTGCTTAAAACTGTTGCATTCTGATGTTTTTTAGAGATGCTCTTGTAACTACTGGCATATTATGTCATTATGAATGTAAACAGTGGTGAGCAGGAGTAACTGATAAAGGGTATTTACCTAGCTCACTATTCATCAGCAGCAGCCAGTTGTTTTTCTACAACAGTACAAAGTGAGTGTGTTGTCTGTTTAGAGCCTGTGTTAATGCTTACTGTACAGATTCAACACCAGAACCAACATATTG
Organism: Archocentrus centrarchus; assembly: GCF_007364275.1. Classification (NCBI taxonomy): domain Eukaryota; kingdom Metazoa; phylum Chordata; class Actinopteri; order Cichliformes; family Cichlidae; genus Archocentrus; species Archocentrus centrarchus. Next base: position 36,471,535 of record NC_044359.1, on the reverse strand, counting down.
TTTGGGTTCTGGTGCATGACCTGTTTGTTTTCCCATGAACAGAACATGATCAAAGCTGTGCAGTCAACTGAGAAGCAGCAGAACCTTGTCAAGCTTCTTGAGCAGGATAAGAGAACTTTGGAGCACGAGATCAGTGGTTACCGCCAGGAGGCCCAGAAGCAGCGCAAGATCATCCAGCAGCTGGAAAAAGAGCGCGACCGCTACATCAACGAGACCAGCAGCCTCATGCAGAAGGTGGGTCATGCAAGAGGAGCTAGTCTGCTGGATGAGCTTGTTAAAGTTAATTTGAATATTTCAGCACACTTTTTATGAATGAAATTTTCCTCCTTTCCACAGGTGCAACAGAAAATGAATGACGTAGAAGTTAGAGAGGTGGAGATATTTGACTGGAGGAAGAAGGTCACTGAGGCTGTGTGTAAGCTCAAACAGCAAGAGAACCTGCTGGAGACTGTCGCGTCTGAAAGGAACCTCTACAGCAAAAACCTGATTGAGACTCAGGTAACAGCAAAGTGATCATGTGACTCACTGCTGATATCACCACTCATCACTCAGGGAAATGGGAAAGTAATCCTCCTGAGATTCATGCATGTACAACAACAACCTACACTGAGGGTCTGTATTAAACACACCATATTTACAGATGGTCATACTGTAATTCCTCTTTCTTTTGTATGGCACTGTTCTGTCTCTCTGCCTTAGGAAGAGATTGCAGAGATGAAGAGGAAGATGAAGATCATGAACAACCAAGTCACTCGGCTCAGAGATGAGATCAGCGTGAAGGAGCTGGCCCTTGCCAAGGATCAACAGGAGCACAAGCGCTTAGAGAAGGATAATGAGGCCCTCAAGGTATGGAAGTGTGCCACAGGGGTTCATCATGGGGTGTGGCTCTGACCTTGTCATCATTTATCTGTTGATATTTTAACCTTTTAGTAACTCGACTCTTGTAAAAATATCTTCATTTCAATCCCACATAGCCATTCTGGATAGTTTTGACTCCAGAGCTGTGCTGCATTGCTGCTTTGTAAAATCAGCTCTAGATTTAAGTTTTCATTTGTAAACTCTCTTCATTTTTTAATACTTTTATTTAGAAGTGCTTTGTAACTTAAAAGTACTTGTAAAAAAAAAAAAAATGCCTTCTGCAAAATGTAACTAAAACTTTGACCACTAGGGGGAAGCGTTTCACAAGAAAATTTACTTTAGTTGCCCTCTCCTGCAGTGCTTGGTCTGAGACTGAGGCAGCTGCAATGATTAACACAGTCGCTCCAAAGCTAGAAGATTCTGGGTTCATACCACCTGTCTGCTGGGCTTTTCTGTATTTAGCTTGCATGTTCTTCCTGTGGTTTCCACCCACCCAAGGTTAAGTGGTGATTCCATATTTTTCATAGGTGTGAATGGTCGATTTTCTCTCTGTGGGAGCCCTATTGCCCCGTGACAGCTGGAATGGACATCACTCTGATGTTTGCTACTGTTTCGATCCTCCCACCCAATTTGAAGCGGGAGGATATTGTTGTCATTCTGTCCATCTGTCTGAGCATCGGTTTGTGAGGTTTTACCTTTCTGGCCTATAGACTCCAAAATCACAAGGAGTAGATGCGGAAAGCAATATTCATATTCCGGGATGTTTAGTACCTTTGTACACTGTATTTATCTGAAGTGAAGACTAAACAATATGGAGGATTTCAGGCTGCTAATGCTATGATAATATATGCTAATGATGGTAAATGGACTAGTTCTCATATAGCGCTTTTCTACTCTTTCTGAGCACTCAAAGCACTTACAAAACATGTTTACATTTACCCCATTCACACCAGCACTTCCATGATTATCTAAGCTAAGTGCTTTTCATTACCTAACATTCACACACATTCACACTCCAACGGTTGCGTCGGAGAGCAATTTGGGGTTAAGTATCTTGCCCAAGGATACATTGGCATGCAGCCTGGAATAGCCAGGATTCGAACCGCTGACCTTCCAATCAGTAGGTGACCTGCTCTACCCTGATCACATGCCTGGCTTAGCCTAATTGTGTGGTCATATTGTGCTATGTGATTGGCTATACCTACTCAACTGAAATGACCTAGGTCACTGAACAGCTTGCAGTAGCTGATAGTGAGAAACTGGGGAATTCCATATTTTGAGGTTAAGTGCTGCAGCCTTATTGATTAGCCTGTGATGCCAACTGCTGATTGGCTGAGCATCGTCTATCATGCTGTTCAGGGATGACTCATGGCCATAAATAGTACAGACTATGACTCATCATTGAGCAATATTAAAGCCATACCTACTGCTCAGCAATATTGCTCAAATGTAAACACCATGGTTGCCTTATTATTATAGTGATGTTATACATAATGCATTGATATCAGCAGATTATGGATGCATTATGTAGTCATATTCCTGCACACAGAGGAGTATAATATGATAATACCTTGTAATATGCTTTATATCTGGTTTATTGTTATAGATTACATAAATGGAAAGACATTATGTAGTGTAGACCCTTGTACAGAGTGCATTATATACTTTCTCTAATTTGTTCACCATGGAAATGTTTTGTCTGTTCTAGGAGGTGTTTCCAAAAAGTATTTACAGAAATGTTAAAGATAATCACAGAATATCAATCTCTTACAGCATGCTTAAAATTGTTTTGATTTAGTAAGTATTGTTAATATTGAATATGCATTAAATCTTTACCAAATTAGGGCAAAATAATTTTGCAGAAGGTGATCAGATGTCTGCTGAAGGGTTTTCTGTTATGAAATGGGGCCGTAATATTATGCTGACTTCTACGTTTATTTTGTATTTTCATTATAGAATAGAATAGAATGAATAGAATAGAATGAATAGAATAGAAAGCCTTTATTTGTCATTATACAGCATGTACAATGAGATTGGAGGGTTACTCCTGTTCAATGTCATGCAGTAGAAGTGGAATATTTATTGCAACCCCGAGTTGCTCCTGATGTGTTCATCTGAGTGTGATTGTGTGTGTGTGTGTGTGTGTGTGTGTGTGTGTGTGTGTGTGTGTGTGTGTGTGTGTGAATATTAGATAGAAAGCATTTAGAAAGTGGTTGTATGAATGTGTGTGTGAATCAGTGAATGAAGACATGTTTGCTTTGAGTGCTCAAGTAGAGTAGAATAGAGTAGAGTAGAGTAGTAGAAAAGTGCTGTATAAGAACGAGTCTGTTTGCCATTTATCATTCAGTGCACACTGGGGTTGCAGTGGAATAATTACCTCCCGTGTCTTTTTCTAATAATCTTTCATTACATCAGTGGAAAAGTTCATGAGGTAAATGAAAGATGTGAAGCAGAATTCATGATTCACTCATCGGCTCAGGAGGCAGAGCAGGTCATCTATTCAAAAGATTGGTGGTTCAATCCCTGGCTGATCCAGTCAGCCTGCCAAAGTATCCTTGGGCTGCTCCTGATGTGTTCATTGCAGTGTAAATGTGTCACAGGAGAATCTACCTGCACTTACACTCGACTGCTCAATACTGTAAATAATGTGATGGCACGATGTTTGCTGTGAGACTACAGCACCCTGAAGATCGAGAAGGAAAGGACGGAGTACTGCACCTTCGATACTGACGCACATGGACAACCTGGAGAAAAATCCCACTTCATCACTGGGTTGGTCTGGGTCTTATGTAGCACCTTTCTACTGGAGCACTCAAAGTGCTTTATAACTATCATAACTTCATTCATTTGCTGCGTCAAACATTCACACTCTGATAAACACATCAGAAGCAACTTGGGGTTCAGTATCTTGCCCTCCGGCATGCAGACTGAAGCAGCCAGGAATGGAACCACCAACCTTCCAGGTCAAACATGACCCGTTCTACCTCCTGAGCTGCAGCAGCCCATAAGCCCTAGTTAGAATTTTAAAAAGAGCACAATGGTGAAAATAAACAGCTGTATTACTTTTTTCCTCAATTGTTTTGGTGCGATACTCACAGCAGGAAAGTCATTCTCAGCACTCTTAATGCAGTTCCCAGAACAGTTGAGGCATTTTTCATAACACAGACTCAACTGTGGAAAAGACAACAATCAAATCACTTCAACTCTGTGATGAGTACAAACCTTTCACCGCTGTTTTAAGTCAGACATTGTTTTTTTTTTACTTTTATCAAAATCTTACTGAGTGGAATGAGTGAAGTGAAAATGTGGGTCTGATGTAGAGGAAAGAGACACAAAATGAACTGTGACGGATTTATTTGAAACTTCACAGAATCGCTGAAATGGAAAAAAGCAAAATGATACATGTGAAACCATAAGCACCAAACAAAGAAAACATATACAACCTGAAAAAGAGAAAATATCCAGTGAGTTTTCAGTTCTCTGTGTCAGAGGTCAGAGGGCTTTGAGCTGCTAGGAAGGCAGCAGGAACTCAACCAGCCACTCGTTACAAACAGGGTATGCCAAAGAGCACAGCACATGTGGCCTTGAAGCAGGTGGGCTGCATGACACCGGGGGCCACTCCTGTTGGCTCGCAGCTGTCTTACATATTTAACAAAAGTTTAAAGTAATTTAACTGAAAACAGGAATGCAGTGATGGACAGCATTCAGGAAAGTGAACAATCTGGAGTTTGTTGAGTTGTGAGATACAAGTGAGAAGCTCATGAACTCAGTAACAAATATCTTTAGTAGTGAAGCAGAAACATTAGCAGAGTGTCTAAAAACAATGAGGAAGGCTAATGTGGGTGGGTGGGGGGGCTGCATTAAGAGTAGTGAGACTTTCTGCCGTGAGAACTGTGCCAAAGCGAACGAGAAAACCAGTAAAGTGGTTTGAGTCATATTTGTCTGACAGATTATAATTGGTGCATGTAAATGAGGGGACTGTTGTTGTGAACTGGTGTTATATAAATAAAATTGTACTAAACTGAATTAATTCCATGTTTGCATCCATCTCCATCTCCTGCCACAGGGGGAACTGCAGTTGATTAAGCTGCAGCTGGAAGACACAAAGCAGCGTGTAGACAGTCAGAAAACAGAGCAGCAAAAACTGCAGAAGATAATAGCAGACTGTGATGCTGAGCAGATCCAGCAGAAGAAACAGCTGGAACAGGTAAAGGAGCAGAAAGGTGGACAGGCAGAGACGGAGGAAGACTAGGCTCTGATTATGTGTTCTCTCAAGGTGATCAGAGAGCGGGACAGCCTAGGCAAGCAGCTGCTGCACTGCAATGATGAGCGCGCACTGTTGTATGAGAAGATCAGGATCCAGCAGTCAATCCTGAGCAAGGGTGACTTCCACTACAAGCAGAGGATGGAAGACATCTGCCTGCTCAAGCTGGAGATCAAGAGGCTCCGACGCAAGAAGAACATCCTGGACAAGACTTTGCCCAACACAGAAGAGCTGAGGTAAAGAGAGGCATTTGTGGCCCAGTGAGGATGAAGAGAATAATAAAGAAGGAGTAGGAGGGTGAGATGGTGAGATAAAGTGACCTGCAATGAGCAGTATTTAGAGTAAAAGGCAAAGGAGCAAGTTGGCAAGAGGAACCACTTCTATAAAACATTAAATTATTTTCATACATTTCAAATGTATCCTTCTTAACATTCCAAATTCCAGTAACTCTTTTATATTTTTTCATAACAGACTACATTAGCTTTCAACTCCTAATTAATAGGGTGAAGTAATAGACCAGTGCTTTTGCCTCCAGTTTGTGGACAGAATTTAGATGGAAATTATGTTAATATGAGATGTTGTGTTTCAGGCAAGAGCTGTTCCACCTGCAGAGGCAGCTGCTCAGAGAGAGAGCGAGGAACAGTGTTCTTGAGGAGCAGTTGAAGCCCATAAATATTCACAGATGGAGGCGACTGGAGGTGAAAGATTTGTCTGTGTGTGTGTGTGTGTGTGTGTGTGTGTTCGATTGAAACTGCTGCGGCACTGGCTGTCCTGCAGGCTGTCTTCACAGTGACAAACACATGAAGTGTGATCACATGTTTCGCATGTTGTAAATGACTGACCTGCAGGGGAGCGATCCTGGTAAATACGAGCTCATCCAGAAGATTCAGTCCTTACAGAAGCGCCTGATCACCAAGACCCAGGAGATCGAGGAACGTGAGCTCTTATTGCAGGTTAACTAACTAATCTAAGTAACCTCAGCATGCCTCTGTATATGCCTCTTTGGATCATTAGTCTTTTCATCATGAAAGCTTATGTTTGTTCAGAAAAATAAGTGTGACTCATGGATGCGTATCCTTTCAGATTATGTAGTGGCTTAAAACATAATTATATTTTTTTTCTAAAAAGGCATATAATGTATCTGGAATGGGGTTCTGAGGTTTTACTGTGGCAATAATAATAATGTGTTTTGATGCCTTTGCTTTCTAAATGCTCTTTCCTTTATTTATAACTCCCTTTCTTCTAATTTGACCATGAAGGAAAAGGAGAAGCTGTACGTGGAGCTAAAGCACATCCTGGCCCGGCAGCCGGGTCCAGAGGCAGCCGAGCAGCTCCAGCAGTGCCAGTGGATCATCAGAGACAGAACCAAAAAGCTCAAGGTCCTCTGCTCACCACGTGTCGCAGCACACATCTGTGTCGTTTGTTTGTGCATACGTTTAGATATAAATAATGATTTCAATCAAAGGATAATTAAAGGACCCTGTACAGGACATGGTGTCTGTATAACAGGTGCAGGAATTTACATTAGGCAGAGCATGGCATCTGTTTCTCACAGCTCTGACTCAACAATGTTTTTCCATCTGATTTGTCAGGCACTGATAGCAGAGCTGAGGATGCTCGACTCAAAGATGAATGAGTACAAAAGTGAGAATCAGAGACTGGCCACAGAGCTAGCAAATGTTAAGAAGAAGTACCTAAGTCAGAAAAAGCTCCAAAGGTGAGGCCGATCTTAATTTCACATTCTAAATAAAAGCTTCTGTCACTGTTGATGTGTGTAATATATTATGACAGGCTGAGAACACATCAGCGGTCCAGCTGCTGATAGTTTTGTCCATTGTGTGTCTCCTCAGTGAGCAGAGGACAAAGATGAAGGTGGAGCACCTGGAGCTTCTGCCTCAGCTAAGCAGCAAACCCCATTTTACAGGAGGAGGCTTTAGGTTTGATGACCCTGTAAGAAAATAATGAATTCCAGGAGAATACATTCAAATCTGACACATTTTTACACATTCAAAATGGATAGTTCAAAATGGGACAAAATCACTACATAACCTCGTGTAACATGTGTCCAAACTCAATCACGACCTTTCTAGCAGAACGCTGACCCATTTATTGCTTTCAGTTCCTTCCTAATTGTTCTAATACAGTATTTTTGATGTGTGTAAATCTTTAGCACTGCATCAAGTTTCCGTTGTATTGAGATTTTTAAACCTGTTCCTCTTTGTGAGTAGTCCAGCATCAAAACATCAAAATTCATATGCAATCAAACAGACAGGAGTCACAAAGTGCTTTGCATACTAGGACAAATGAATATGCAAATTTTAAAAGAGCAAGAGCAGGGATAAAAGCATGTTTATGCAGAGGTCATAAATAGCAGTATGTCTGTGATGGGCTCCGTAAGCAGCATCAGCACAGATACATCTGAGTTTCACTGCTTCGTCAGTGACCATCATCTCTGTATTACCCACCACAGGCTGTTCAAGCAGTTCACACTGTTCTCCTGTGTGTGTGTGCTTTCTGAAAGAGTTGAGGATTGTAAAATGATCAGAATGGCCATACTGCAGTTTATCATCATAAGAGTTTACTGCACTGATTACTGACCAAACCTGCCTGACAGCAGTTTGCTGCACCATCAAAAACCGTTTTAGGTTAATGCAGCTAATGAGGCCTGTCCTCACCCAGGATGAGAGTCTTACTTTTAAGTGTTGTTTCCTGGTTAAACAAAGGTAAATACAATTAGACCAGGTCAGTCATTGTCTCCAAATATCAAAATATCATCTGACAAGGTTCAACAAAAATCACTTTAACTTATATCTTTAATCCCATCTTTAGATAAGGCAGCGGTACTGTGACTTAACTGAGAGCATTGTGGTGTTTGTGTATTTAATGTGTATTTGCAGGATGTTGTGAAATAATGTGGAAACACTGAGAACTCAGATCGTCATGCAGTCTGAACAGTTTATCCCATTAAATCATTCATTGGTTACAAGTTGCAGCAATTTTAAACTTTGTGTATGTATGTAAACATTATTGATGAAAAGAATAAATACTGATATAGAAGTTCCCAACCAGAGCAGTGATTTTAAATGGTCAGGCAACATTTCACCCTGCACTGCTGCCCTCTGCTCACATATAGTGACATAGTGACATATCCTAGGCATGAAATGAAGCCTAATTTCCTGCATCTCTTGTGATTCTCACTATCAAATCAATATTCACTATCACAGGGAGGGGGAGCCTATCAAAGCTGTCATAGGGCGAGAGCCAGTGTACACCTTGGACAGGTCGCCAGTCTATTGTTATCAATCCCTGCTATTACCACAAGATGTCAGCAAAATACATACTCCAGTACATTCCATCCACTGAGTACTTGGATAGACATATTTTTACATTTATGTGTTTGTTTTCGCAGGTTCAAAAACAAACATACACGTAAAGGAGAGGAACCTCTGTGAGTGATCTATTTAGCAAAGACTGGGATCTGGATCTGCACCAAAATGTAACGTTCTTCCTTTGCCCATGCTCCGACTCTCCACCAAGTTTCCCATCATTTGGAACCTTTTTGGTTTGTGTGTAATCTTACTAACAAACAAACCTACCTCCTGCTTGGTTCTTGCCCCATCAGAGGAAATATTCTATTATAAAAAGAACATAATATACAGTATATGCTTTCAGCACAGAAATCCAAACAAAAGCACCCATCTCCAATCTCATTGTACATCCTGTATAATGACAATAAAGGCATTCTATTCTATTCTATTGATTCCTAAGTATTTTTAATGGATTAAATAAAAGTTTATGAGAACAAATCAAATTGTTAGAAGACGTAATTATGCATGAATTTATATATATCTGTCTTTTGTATTAAATTACCTAAAAAATTACAGACTGTACCTTTAATGATAACATATGCTGTGTAGATTTATTATCACCAATTTAAATAAATATTATTTCTTTTAGTGTAGTAGACCAAAGCTAATTCCATGCAGATTTCTGCACTCTGTACATGTTTACTATACACATAGCTTGGTTATGATTTGCTCTTTTTACGCTCAGATCAGGCAGATCTGATCATGTGTTATACGACACTTCCTTATATAAATCCCATACACGCGATTCAGGTGGTGTATTCATCCATGGAAAAATAAATGCACGGTGGGGGGTCTGTCCTGCTGTTACAGTATAACCATGGCAACCAGCCTGGACTGTGGAGCTGTGTTGCCGTAGTAATGGGAGGTCTCCTTTTTCCTCTTGTTAAACCTGGAGAAGCTGCTGCTCACAGCGACTAATGAAGCTGGTGTTTGCTGTTTTTTCTTTTGGAGTGTGCTTGCTGATTTATTTCACACTGTATGCCTGTGAGCTGGTAGCGGCAGCACCTCCTGTGTACTGACGTCATATGCGACTCCTCTCAGCCGGTGACTACTGTATCTGCTTGCCAGTTTCTAAAATTATATATCTGTTCTAGGATATTTTTCATTGATATTTTTCATTTGTGTGCTAATCACTGGCTACAAAATGAAAAGATTCCTCCGTTGCGGGGCGGCAGAAAAAAGTCCCAATAACATCATCACTTTAAAAATTTCAATTCAGTTTTATTTATGTAGCGCCAAATGAAGCCAATGAAGAGAAGCCAACATGGGAGAAATCTGCTCTCTCCTTCAGACCCCGTCAGTACTCTAGCTGCAGCATTTTGGATCAAATATATAATACACAGCCAACATGCACAGGTCCTCACTGGAACACTCTCTGGTTGCTCATTTTCTGTGAAACCTTTAATCAGTCAAATCTGTTCGTGTCCTGCTCAGAGCTGGATGTTCCAGGCCTAAGTGAAGGCCGTGTTTTGATATCTGGCTGCCTGAGTGCCAGAGAAACTGTGACAGTCACTACAAACTGTTACGTGAGTGCACATGTTCACACTGGTCCAACTAAAGCTTTCAGAGGACTTTTAAACCTTGACCACAGATTCAAAAGTAGAGATTAACCAGATTTTGAAGCACAGGCTAGGATGCACTGAGAAACCATGTTATTTATTCACACACACACACACACACTCACTCACACAGATATATATGCCGTAACCTTCTAGCTCCAGCAGCCCACTTATCGTCAGTACGCCCTGGTTCCTCAAAACCTGATGTGGGCCTTGTTAATCCGGGCGATGTCTGAGCCGGTATGACTTCAGTAATGTATCTCTCGCTTATATTCTGAGGTAGGCCTGGTTAGCATTAACCCCTAAACTGGGGGAATGGCTCCAGTATATTCCAGGAATGACATTCCGAGATCTCTTTCCAGAAGAACACAGGCCTGGGAATAGTTAAGATACTGCGCAGGACCCTCAAGCTCCCAGGCCTCTGGTAGAGGACCTGAGCTTAGAGGACAAAAGACGGCCTCTCTGGACTGCTATGTAAAAGGCCAAATCCTCTGCCAAGGCAGGTATTTACTTTTAAGGGAATAGTATTGTATTTTGTATATATAGTTTTTTTGTTGTTGTTCTTTTTAAATGTACTTTAAGAAGTCTGTAGAGCAGTAAAAATAAGTACAAACTGCAGGCTTTTGTTATTTGCCCCATTGAAACCCATTTTAATATGCTTGACCTAATTTTGAGTATAATTATTTTTTATTTATGTGGATTCATTTGCTTTCTCTTGACAATACTTTCTTTAAAGATAGAATGCGTTTTGGGGTCAACTTGAAAGAAAGGCAGATGTGAAATGCAAAAGTGAAATCAAAGGTCAAAGGTGACATATTTGGGCCCAAACTATAATGTAATATTTAGAATCCCCATATGCAAGTATAATTTCCTAAATGCTTGCCATCCATCCGTCCATCCATCCATCCATCCATCCAGTTTCTTCTGCTTATGCAGGGCTGGATTGCAGGGCAGCATCCTAAGCAGAGAAGCCCAGATTTCCCTCTCCCCAGCCACCTCCTCCAGCTCATCCAGGGGGACCTCAAGGTGTTCCCAGGCCAGTCAAGAGATATAATCTCTCCAGCGTGTTCTGGGTCTGCCCCGGGCCCTCCTCCCAGTAGCACATGCACGGAACACTTCACCCAGGAGGCATCCTAGTCAGATGCCCAAACTACCTCATCTGGCTCCTTTCAATATGGAGGAGCAGCAGCTCTATTCTAATCCCCTCTCGAATGGCTGCACTACTCACCCTATATCTAAGGGAGATGCCAGTCACCCTTTGGGGGAAGCTCACTTCTACCACTTGTATTTGCAGTCTTGTTCTTTCAGTCACTACCCAAAGCTCGTGACCATAGGTGAGGGTAGGGACATAGATTGACAAGTAAATTGACAGCTTCGCATTCACGCTCAGCTCCCTCTTCACCACGACAGACCAGTACAGTGTCCACATCACTGCAAATGCAGCCCCAATTGGTCTGTCAATCTCCCGCTCCCTTCTCCTGTCATTCGTGAACAACCTGGAGCAGCAACTCAACTCTGAGCCGGAGTGGGCACTCCATCCCTTCCCGGCTGAGGACCATGGCCTCAGACTTAGAGGTGCTAATTCTCATGCCAGCTGCTTCACACTCCACTGCGAGCTGGAGGCCACCACCTGATGAAGCCAACAAGACCCCATCATATGAAAAAGCAGAGATGAAATTCTGAGGTCACCAAGGCGGAAGCCTTCTACCAATTGGCTACACCTAAAAATTCTGTCCATAAAAATTATGAACAGAATCTGTGACAAAGGGCAGCCCTGACGAAGTTCAACACCCACAGGAAATTAGTCTGACTTATTGCCAGCTATACGGACCAAGCTCTTGCTGCGGATGTACAGGGACTGAATGGCCCACAACAACAGGCCAGACATTCCATACTCCCCCATACTCCCATAGGATACCCCAAGGGACGTGGTTGATTTCTTTCTCCAAGTCCACAAAACATACGTGGACTGGATGAGCAAACTCCTACTTGCACTCAAATATGCTCGGGAGGATTAAGAGCTGGTCCAGCATTCCAAGTTCCGCAACCAGGACAAAAACTGCATTGTTCCTCTTGAATCTGAGGTTCGACTAACAGATGGACCCTTCTTTCCAGCACCCTGGCATAGACCTTAACAGAGAGACTGAGGAGTGTGATTCCCCGATAGTTGGAGCACACCCTCCGGTCCCCACTTCTTAAAGATGGGGACCACCACCCCAGTCTGCCAATCCAGTGGCACCACCTCAGATCTTCACGTGATGTTGCAGAGGCGCGTCAACCAAGACACCCCTACAATATCCAGAGCTTTCGGGAACTCAGGGCAAATCTCGTCCACTCCCAGGGCCTTGCCACCAAGGAGTTGTTTAACCACCTCAGTGACCTCACCCCCAGTGATGGGCGAGCCACCTCATCCTCAGACTCTGCTTCCTCTACAGACGGTGTCTCAGTGGGATTAAGGAGGTCCTCAAAGTACCACCGCCCGAATATAGTCTCAGTTGAAGTCAGCACTATGAACTGATGGTTTGCCAGAATTGCTTCAAGACTGTCTGAAAGTCTTTTTCCATGGCCTCACCAAACTCTTCCCACACCCAAGTTTTTGCTTCAGCCACCGCATTCCAGTTGAGCTGCTGGTACCTATCAGCTGCCTCCAGAGTCCCACAGGGTAACCAAGCCCAATAGGACTCCTCCTTCAGCTTGATGGCTCTCTTCACCTTTGGTGGCCACCATCTGGTTCAGGGATTACAAGCACCAACCACCTTGCAACCACAACTCAGAGCAGCAGCCTCAACAATGGAGGTGTGGAACATGGTCCATTTGGACTCAGTGTCCTCAGCTGCCCTCGGAATGCTGTTGAACTTCTACTGGAGGTGAGAGTTGAAGATCTTGTGGACTGGGGCCTCTGCCAAGTGTTCCCAGCGCACCCACACTATACATTTATTTGCACCGGGTCTGTTCAGCATCCTCACCCGCCACCTGATTCAGCTCACCACCAGGTGGTGATCAGTTGACAGCTCAGTTCCTCTCTTTACCTGAGTGTCCAGAACATACGGCCGCAGATCTGATGATATGATTACAAAATCGATTATTGTTCTGTAACCTGGGGTGTCCTGGTGCCACATGTAGTTCAATTCAATTTTATTTTATTTAAATAGTGCCAAATCACTACAAACAGTCGCCTCAAGGCGCTTTGTATTGTGGGTAAAGACCCTACAATAATACAGAGAAAATCCAACAGTCAAAACGACCCCCTATGAGCAGCACTTGGTGACAGTGGGAAGGAAAAACCTCCAGCAGAACCAGGCTCAGGGAGGGGCAGTCATCTGCCGCGACCAGTTGGGCTGAGGGGAGAGAAAAGACATGCTGTTGAAGAGAGCCAGAGATTAATATCAATTAATGATTAAATGCAAAGCAGAGTATAAACAAAGTAAATAAGGTGAATGAAAAGAAACAGTGCATTATGTGAACCCCCCCAGCAGACTAGGCCTATAGCAGCATAACTAATGGGTGGTTCAGGGTCACCTGATCCAGCCCTAACTATAAGCTTGATCATAAAGGAAAGTTTTAATCCTAATCTTAAAAATAGAGAGGGTGTCTGTCTCCCGAATCCAAGCTGGAAGCTGGTTCCACAGAAGAGGGGCCTGAAAGCTGAAGGCTCTGCCTCCCATTCTACTCTTAAGTATCCTAGGAACCACAAGTAAGCCAGCAGTCTGAGAGAGAAGTGCTCTGTTGGGGTGATATGGGACTATGAGGTCTTTGAGATAAGATGGGGCCTGATTATTCAAGACCTTGTATGCTCTTATGGACATCTTTATGTTGTAACATGGTGTTCATTATGGACAACCAATCAGGTTCGGATCATGCAGGCTGTTCCTCCCAATCATGCCCCTCCGGGCCTCACTGTAATTGCCCACGTGAAGAGTTCATAGTACCCACCCTAGAAGAAGGGTGGATACTATGAACTGTCATTCGGCACATAAGCACAAACAACCCTCTTGTCCACTGATGAAAACTCCAGTGGACATTTAGTACACTGGGAGGATGCAAGAATTCCCATACCAGCTTGCCACCTCTCACCAGGGACAACTCCAGACTCCAGAGTCCAGTCCCTCTCCAGGAGATCTGTTTCCAGAGCCCAGGCCATGTGTTGAGGTGAGCCCGACTATATCTAGCCGGTATCTCTCAACCTCATACACTAGCTCAGGCTCCTTCCCCACCAGAGAGGTGACGTCCCAATGTCCCAATGGCCAGTCTCAATAGCCAGGGATCGGTCCACCAGGGCCTCCGCCCTTGGCCACTGCCTGACACACATTGCATCCAACCCCTACGATGCCTCCTGTGGGTTGTGGGCCCACAGGAAGGTGGGCCTATGTCTCCTTTTCGGGTAATCCCCAGCCACCAGATGCTCTTCCTTGATCTCCCTCCCCAGACCTGGCTCCAGGGTGGGGCCCAGGTAACCCTATCCTGGGTAGGTAAACAGTTCCCTTGATGTGTCTTCCATAGGGGTTGTTGGAATCACTCTTTGTCTGGCCCCTCACCCAGGACCAATTTACCATGGGAGACCCTAACAGGGGGACAAGCCCACAGACAACATAGCTCCTGGGATCAATGGGACACACAAACTCTTCCACCACGATAAGGTGGCGATTCAGCGGGAGATTCCTAAATGTTCTGTTCTAAGTTTTAAGGCTTTTTGTCCATTTTCGAACAATAAATCATTAAGTTGACCTTGAAGACCTTGTGGATGCCAAATTTTAATGGATTTTTAAGATGACCCCACTCTACAATGCTACAAAGTTTTATCAGAATTAATTCAAAACTTTTTGTGCTGTTATCATCATATGATGATATCATGTACATGCACTGTAAATGATGAAATACAGATTGTTGAGCCTCTCCCCATCTTTACTTCTGAGATGATTTTACTGACCTGTTCCCAGTTAATCTAATTAATTGCAAAATGCTCTTCCACCCTTTTCTTATTAGTGCCACTTACTTTTACAGCCTTTTGTTGCCCCGTTCGTTTTTTACATTCAAAATGAGGTAATCTTGTTCATGAAATACTAAAATTTCTCAGTTTAAACATTCAGTATGTTTTTGTGCTCTAATGTGAATAAAATATGGGTTTATGAGACTTGCAAATCATTACATGTTGTTTTTAATGTATTTTATGCAGTATCCCAACTTCTTTGGAATTGGGGTTGTATCTAAAAAGTCTCAAAACCAGGGAAGTTGTGAGCTGCAGTTCTTCCAGAGCTTCCCAGCTCAGCTCATCTTAAAACAGATAAGTTTGACAAAAAAAAACTCCACTGTGACTCTGAATTCTGGAACAGTTCAAAGACAAAAGAGAACTTGCTTGTGTGTGTATATATATATATATATATATATATATATATATATTTATATGGGACTTTAACGCGTTAATTTCGATTCATTAATTACGGGGAAATTAACAAATTTAAAACTAAATATATATATATATATTGAAAAAAAAAATATTTTATATATATATAATGTGTGTGCGTATGTTGACTCAGCAGGGAGAATATAAATGAGTAAACTTAAGAGTTACTGGCTTATATGCAGCGTATGGCTCAGTGTGTCTGTTTTTGTATTTTCTTTTACATTTCCACCATCAGTTGTTTGAAAATAAAGCCGTACATGTCTTTATTAAGTTTGTCCAACTCAGAGCTCGCCTCAAGATTTTTTTCTTTTATTTACAGGCTCAAAAAACACATTTTCCTATGAGTGTTTCAGGTCCAGGGCAGGATGATAAAGCAGACAACAAAAGAAAAGCTGCTCACACTGTAAGTACACAGTGGGCTACCTTGCTACTAACTCCATCTCCTACCAAAACCCCTTTCCTCCCCTCCTTCCCTCTTCATGAATATTAGGGAATTAATGCTGGCAGGCAGGGAGGGCAGGAAGGGGCTGGGACAAAGAGAGAAAGAGAGGACAGTGAGGGAAGAAAGTGTGGGGAGGGTGGGGAGGGCTGATATCGTCACAGGGCCTGGCAGTGCGCAGGCTCCGAGCGAGCTGGGCTGGCTGCCTATTGATTGGAAAACAACGGGCTGTAGGAGGACAGATAAGGGTGGCTGTGGGCTAACGGGTGAGGGAAGGGATACAGACCAAAGCTCACACCACACTGCCATCTTTACCTCACTGATTTCTCCTCTCTCTCTGTCTTTTTACCCCGGAATGAATGTGACTACTGCTGCTCATCACTGGGTTTTGCTGTGAAGGGAGGTGCCAGTTCTCCTCTGAGAAGATCCTGCCTACACACCAAGCCAGAACAAGAAACGGCTCCTCTGACTGCAGGTAATCTGTCTTCTTGTCTGCACTCTAATCCTGCCGTCCGTTCTTCCAGTACTTCCAGTTATTCCAGACCCCTGTGTGCATCTTGCCTCCATCCTTGCCTTGTAACCATGGTTTCCTCTCTCCTCTCCCTCCCCCATTCCCTCTTTTTTTTTTTCCTCCCTCTGATGAGCTGATGACATGCACTTGCTTGATTTCCATTTCTGTCACGGCAATCAATACTGATTTGAAAAGGAATCCTTTCCAGGTCTATTTATGTGGGATAAAATGCATTGATCTGACTTTTTTTACAGGATTAAATAAATGCTTTGTGAGAATGAGGCTTATTTTGTAAGATGTGAGCAACCATTTCATTCCATGTTCTTAATACACAACAGCCTATTGATTTTAATAGCATCAAATGTGGCATTATTTAAAAATGTTTAAAAGAATAAAGAAAAACATTAGGAGTAAAAAAGGTTCTTTTGACAAAAAAAGAAAAAAATAAAAACTCAGTGAGAGAGCTGTTGTTTGATATGAATATCTGCAATTGGCACAGTCCATACCTGCATGCAAACAGGCACACCTGAGACCACTACCACTCTCTGTGAAGGTCACATACAAAAAAAGCTGACACACAGATACACACCGCAACACACACATACCTGCACATCTGTGACAGCTCCATCTCTACACCATCTCCACTGTCGAGGATGCTGTGAATTCATACCTCAGACCTTAAGAAAATATTCCATGTGCAGCTGATTAAACTGACCCAGCAGTAAGCAGAAAGCGTACAGCATGATGGGAATGTGCTCTTAAGAAATTTAATTTGCAATTTTTGGTCTCAGGCTGCCAAATTTTCAAGCAGCAGTGCATCAATTCTTCCTACAGAGTCCCCATGGCAAGGTTTGAGTCAGCCACTAATTTCCATGTCTGTGTTCCTTATTTGGGAGAACAAATCAACTTAACTGGGCCTATTGATGGACACAAGTTGTCAGTCACTGTCACATAAGACAGGGGCTGAAGAGTTGGATTGTGTGTGTGTCTGTGGTGGTGGTGGGGGGGGGATCCTCGGCTTCTGTGTGGATTGAAACAAGAATTAAACAAAATAAGAGCTGCACAGTGAGGAGAGTAAGAAAGCAAAGGAGAGATTCTGAAAGGCGATATCCGGCCGCAGCACTTTGCTGAGTGCAGTGATGAGAATTAAGAGGCTCGCACAAGCTTGTTTTTAAATGGACTTCTCTGTACTCATCCATTTACGCCAGTCCAGCAAAGCACAAAGGAGCAAAATTAGTCCTCACTACTGTCTGACAGTGCGCCAGGCCGCCTGAGCAAAGCACAACTTCTCAGAAAAGACGTATTGCAGCAACTGTCCTCCCAAGAACGAGTGCTGGGATGATTTTGCAGGTCAGCACCCTTCACTCGCTAAGGTTTTATGAAACTTAAACTACAGATACTACCATAACAGTCAATTAAAAATGACCATCAGCATGTCGTTTTACTTTGACAAATTTGCCCAAAGTAATTTTTTCCCCCAACATTTTTACATTAGTTAGTTTTGTAGGGACATGATGTTGTTTTAGACATTTTTTTTCTGAAGTGTATTTTTAACTAATTTTTTTAACAGTTCGTTTTAATTCCCTCTAATAACCCCTAATGATCAGTGTACACTGATTTTACTCTCGAGTCAAGTTAACTGAAGTGTTGAAATGCGTTTTGTTTTTGAGATTCAGTTTGGCATTAAACACTAACTCTGGAACACTTATTAAACCATTAATTTGAGGGGAAAACCATAATAGACAGGGAACATCCTAATTAAGAAAAACAACAATAATGCAGCTCTCATGGTTTTCTCCCTTTTAGTACACACTATATAAAATAATGAAATAATGAGGCTAAGACAACAGAATGAGATGAAACAATTTACAGTATTATGTGGATGTTATAGTATATTATTATAGTATATGCGTTTATGTTTGCTACTGCAAGCTCTTAGTTCTTAAAGCATCATTAGAATTATTAAATATATATCAAACAAAGCTGCTTTGTAATTTATTTTGATAAATGGTTCTATAATTTCACATCCCAGAATCTTGAACACCTCATCAATTAAATCCCTGTTGGTGAACTCAATTAACTGTGGTTGACCATTAAAGAGAACTGGTTTGGTTCCCCCCGGGACCTGGTCCCCTTCTGGCACATCCACCTCTATCTCCTCTTTGTCTAGACATGCTGGTGCCATTCCACATGAGGACAGACAGGCATGATTTAGGCTAGGCCACATAAATCCTTCTGGGGTACTGCATAATCAGGCAGATGGGGACTGATCAAAATCGTGAAAGCCTTTTGAGCTTTGTGGCCTTGGCTCATTAAGAGACTGATGCCCACACTTAAAATGTCCTGAATTTAAAACTCCTTCAAAAATGAGCAAACTGGGTTCATTAAACGCTGTATGACTCTGTTTGCAGGACTCACACATTAACTCAACAGGGGACACTATGGAAGCCCCTCTTGTGTGCTTAGATGAGGAGTTTGAGGACCTCCGGCCCTGTAGGATGGATGAGATGGACCAAAGCCTTGTCAACCACTCCTCCTACTCCACCACTACCACCACCACCACTGTCCCCCTGGCCTCCATCACCCGTGAGGACTTCTCCGAACTGGAAAACTTCTCTGAGATGATGAGCTTCAAGTCAATGGAGGACCTAGTGAACGAGTTTGATGAGAAGCTCAACGTGTGCTTCCACAATTACAACACCAAGACGGAGGGCCTGGCACCTATACGCAACCAGTCACACAACCAGGAGGATGAGGAGCGACTGCAAGATGAAGAGTAAGTGACTGATGTGCTTATTGGAATCCTTTAGGCTTTTAGGCTTAAATAATAGTCACCTCTTATTGTATCTTTTCAAGGTTCTTTCTTTCTTTATCTCCCTGGATTCAGTTATCGGGGGAGGGGGGGGGGGGGGGCTGCTGCACAAACCATAAGAACATTCAGAACAGTAAAACCACTAAAATCCAATAAATACTGTTTTCAAACCTGCAATGTTCCCAGCTGTGGTTGGAAACTCTGTGAACTAGAATGAACTGTGTGGGGTTAACTTGGACCACCAATTCCTAACCATCTGAACTGCCTTTAAAAACTAGTGGAGACGGTCTTCTCATTATGATTGTGGTCATTTTAGAGGGCCACCCAGTAACGAGCTGTTTTACTCCTAAAGTAATCGTGTACTTTTTTCTGATAGTATGTGTTCAAATAGCACGGGTTATGCTGAGTTGCTTGCTTGTATGAGAAGTCTGAAAAGCCTTCAGCTGATCCAAAATGCTGCAGCTAGAGTACTGACAGGGACTAGAAAGAGAGAGCAGATTTCTCCCATATTGGCTTCTCTTCATTGGCTCCCTGTTAAATCTAGAATAGAATTTAAAATCATTTTTTCACATAAGCAATCACATGGGGTCTTAAATAAATCCTTCCCACTGACACCAAGTGCTGCTCATAGGGGGTCGTTTTGACTGTTGGGTTTCTCTGTATTATTGTCGGGTCTTTACCTACAATACAAAGCGCCTTGAGACGACTGTTTGTTGTGATTTGGCGCTATATAAATAAAATAAAATTGAATTGCATCTTATGGAACTGAATTTGTCCAAAAAGAGATCCATCTAAAATAAAACTGGGGCCAAGACTCCAGAGGGTTAAGCAAGTTATAGACAGAGACTTTATTAGATTATTAGTTATTGGAGAGGGGATCTGCAGCTGAGGACACGACATCTGAAAATGCTTAAAAAGCCCTGAATCCAGTTTTAAAAATGGCCTTTTAACGTATTAAGTAAGCTTTAAATGTAATTAGTAAAATTTCTCTGAATCTTTGTGAAAGTCTTAAATATTCTGTCCTGCCTGATGTTTTTAGGTGTTAGATTTGTCATTTACTATTAAAATTAGGAATCATTAAAATAAATATAATATTGTAGTAGATTTGTATTTTGTCTCAGCTGGTTTTCTATTTGGACTTTCTTTACTTCAGATGGTATTTATTAATCTACATTCTATGTCTTTAAGACAGACTTAAAAAAAAGTCTTAAATTGAATGTGGTGGACCTGCAGGATCTCTGCTGGAAGTTCTTCTGGAAGCTGGAAGGTCAATATATGGTACAGCTTTATTGACACAGAAAGTATCTGAAAGAATTTCACATTTTTCAGAAACATGGCTCAGCCTCCTAAAGAAATACAGGAGGCAGATTATCGGCAGGCATCGTAAAAACGAACCAATTCTTCCAGCCCTTCATATTAACTACTTAGCAACATGCTCATTATGCTGCCATTCTTGCCATTCACAACACACACTGGAGGCTGAAACAACGGCTTGGCAGCCTGCAACAAAAGCCAAAACATTTCCACACACAGACCACAACATCCCCAAACATGCAGTCAATCAGCAGCGTGACCCCACCCTCCCCTGCTCCACCATGTCAGGCTGCATGCTGAATTATTCAGTGTGCAGTGTTGTACGCCTCAGTTGGCTTTGGCTCTGTCCTAGTCTCTACCTCTCCTCCAGCTGACTGCCAGAGCCTCCTCCTCTTGCTAGCAGCTTTGGAGGCGTTCTCTGAATCGTGCTAAATATAGCCTGACTGTAGGTGTGACAGCAGAGTTTTTGGAAAGGATTATGTGACTTTGAACAGTGATTAATTTCTGGTGAAAAAAAATATATAATAATAAAAATTACTTTCATTGATGAATAACTGAATACAGAGCACAAAACACAAAGCAGTGGGTTGCCTGATATACTGATCTGTAGTGTCACAAATAAGGAAACCAGTATAAATACATTCAGTCAGACATACCAACTGTTCCAAGTTCCTCACAAGGTTTTGTCCCTCGAACAGACGGTACTGCCATTAATGAAACTGGAAGGTTTGTATTTTGTTATGTCATACAGGAGCAAAGAAGCTCACAGACCAACAGAATTAATCACCAGTCTAAATCTGCAGCTTGGTTAAAAACACTCTGTCACATTATGGAGTAATCCTTGGCGTTGCCTGATCTGAAATGCAGCTATGAGCGAGTCCGACAAGCTGAAGTAGAATATTAAACAGCATGATTCCTCTTGTGTGGCTGCAGGCCAGCAAACACAACGGGACAGCTTTGTAACATGGTGTTCCACTCCCTGTGGGCCAGATGACCAACCATGTGTTACGCATGCAGCATGTGCTGTTTATGTGCTGCTCTGGTTTTTGATGTGGTTGGCACTGGTTATGTTAGGTTTACTTCATTTGAATTCCTTACTTTAATTTATAGGAAAATACACTGTGGGGACAGCATTACATGAATAGAGTGGTATCATTTGAAGTATTGTGTAAAGCTATAGCTAGCAGCCAGATAGCCAGACTAACAGGAAATCTGCTTACCAGCACTGCCCTTGGCACATGTAAAAACACACATTTTCACAGCACAGTTTCTAAACAGAATAAACAGACTTGTGTTGCTTCCTGAGCTTTAGAGGTGATTCAGAGGTGCACTGGAGGTGCATTTTAAAATTGATCCTATACAGCTGAGGAAGTCAGTGTAACAATGCCAGCATAGGGGAAATACATTCATGTTCATGCTAACTTCAGCATTTTTAATCCAAGTGTCATTGTGAAATTAGTGCACTGATCCGTTTGGCCTTGAAAGCATGACAACTTAGAGGTATTTTACAGGGACGTAACCTGTAACAAAATTTAAATTCTGCGTAATTTCTGTGTTACATTCATTTTGACAGTTTGAACTGAAGGCAAAAGAAAAAGAACTTTACTTCATCATTATGAAATCACATAGGCCTGCAAATTAATACCGCATTTATATTTTTAAGTATGTTTAAAAGGCAGATTAGTCCTTATCACATTGGTAAAATAAAAATAGTAATAGTAATAGTAATAGTAATAGTAGCACATCTGTCATGCACCACAACATGATAAATACTGTATGAAAGACATAAAATATAATTTAAACACATCTAAAAGTCCAGAATGGCCTGCACCCAGAAAAGTACAGCATGCTTACGATTTAACATTGGGTAACATTGTTTTTATTTTTTTTTAATCTAAATTAATATTGATGGTTTTTCGGGTAAATTACCCAGAAATTAAGCAGAACCTAAATTTGCTTACAGGGTACATCCCTATAAAATACGTATAATTACACATAATTACAGGGAACTTACGGACTTACAGACACAATGTGTGTTGGCACAAGATACTGAAGATGATAACAGCAGAGGAAATCGCTTACTTGAACTTAGTTACATAATTTTCTCAAAGACTTCTACTGTAATGAAATGTATGCTCCACTTCTGTGTAATCCATCCACCCACCCTTTCATCCATCCATCCATCCATAGTTAATACATACATACATACATACAAATTATGAAGAGAACCTGTGACACAGGGCAGCCCTGACAAAGTCCAACACCCACAGGAAATGAGTCCAACTTATTGCCGGCAATACGGACCAAGTTCTCGCTGCGGTTGTACAGGGAATAAATGGGCCTTAACAATGGGCTGTACACCCCATACTCTCGCAGCATTCCCCCATAAAAATACCCTGAAGGATGCAGTCAAATGCCTTTCAATTCAATTCAATTCAATTTTATTCATATAGTGCCAGATCACAACAAACAGTCGCCTCAAGGCGCTTTGTATCAAAACGACCCCCTATGAGCAGCACTTGGCGACAGTGAGAAGGAAAAACTCCCTTTTAACAGGAAGAAACCTCCATCAGAACCAGGCTCAGGGAGGGGGGGGGGGTCATCTGCTGTGACCATCTGGGCTGAGGGGAAAGAAAAGACATGCTGTGGAAGAGAACCAGAGATTAATAACAATTAATGATTAAATACAGAGTGGAGTATAAACAAAGTAAATAAGCTGAATGAAAAGAAACAGTGCATTATGGGAACCCCCCCCCAGCAACCTAGGCCTATAGCAGCATAACTAAGGGAGGGTTCAGGGTCACCTGATCCAGCCCTAACTATAAGCTTGATCATAAAGGAAAGTTTTAATCCTAATCTTAAAAATAGAGAGGGTGTCTGTCTCCTGAATCCAAGCTGGGAGCTGGTTCCACAGAAGATGGGCCTGAAAGCTGAAGGCTCTGCCTCCCATTCTACTCTTAAGTATCCTAGGAACCACAAGTAAGCCAGCAGTCTGAGAGTGAAGTGCTCTGTTGGGGTGATATGGGACTATGAGGTCTTTGAGATAAGATGGGGCCTGATTATTCAAGACCTTGTATATGAGGAGAATGATTTTAAATTCTATTCTAGATTTAACAGGGAGCCAATGAAGAGAAGCCAATATGGGAGAAATCTGCTCTCTCTTTCTAGTCCCTGTCAGTATTCTAGCTGCAGCATTTTGGATCAGCTGAAGGCTTTTCAGGGAGCTTTTAGGACAGCCTGATAATAATGAATTACAATAGTCCAGCCTAGAAGTAATAAATGCATGAATGAGCTTTTCAGCATCACTCTGAGAAAGGATGTTTCTAATTTTAGAAATATTGCGCAAATGCAAAAAAGCGGTCCTGCATATTTGTTTAATATGTGCATTGAAGGACATATCCTGGTCAAAAATGACTCCAAGATTTCTCACAGTGTTACTGGAGGCCAAAGTAATGCCATCCAGAGTAAGTATCTGCTTTGACACCATGTTTCTAAGATTTCTAGGGCTCAGTACAAGAACTTCAGTTTGATCTGAATTTAGAAGCAGGAAATTAGAGGTCATCCAGGCCTTAATGTCTTTAAGACATTCCTGCAGTTTAACTAATTGATGTGTGTCATCTGGCTTCATTGATAGGTAAAGCTGAGTATCATCTGCATAACAATGAAAATTGATGCAATACTTTCTAATAATACTGCCTAAGGGAAGCATGTATAATGTAAATAGAATTGGTCCTAGCACAGAACCCTGTGGAACTCCATAATTAACCTTAGTGTGTGAAGAAGACTCCCCATTTACATGAACAAATTGGAGTCTATTAGATAAATATGATTCAAACCACTGCAGTGCAGTACCTTTAATACCTATAGTATGCTCTAATCTCTGTAATAAAATGTTATGGTCAACAGTATCAAAGCTGCACTGAGGTCCAACAGGACAAGAACAGAGATGAAAGCAGAATAAATCAATATTATTAGATAATTATTAAATAATTTAATAATGGGGACTTAGAAGAGGAAGATCTAATGTTTTAATAATCCACATTTAGCAGTTTTACTCTTTAGTGCAGTTGAGGATGCAATATTGTTATTTCTTTGTGATATATATATATATTATGTCTGTGTAGATTCTCAGTTATCCAGGTCATAGTAGTCTCTGGAGCTTGAAAAAGGCGACTGGACTTCTTTTTGTTTCTTGAAGACGTTTCACCTCTCATCCGAAAGGCTTCTTCAGTTCTCAACCAAATGGTGGAGAGACCCAGGTATTTAAACCCCTGTGGGCGTAGTCCCCTGGAGGTGGTTATGACCCTCTATTGATCATGTGCTGAACACATGTGCCCAGGTGTGAAGGGGGCGTGGGTCATATTTAATCAGTGGTTTCAGTTGAAACCAACTTAGGACTCCGCTCCATTGTTTCCTGTGGCCTATTGAGGTCACTGGAACAAAGGTGTGAATGGGGGTTGAGACGTCTGGGAAGGGAGCTCAGGACAGCACTGTAAGCGGGGGAAAGTTGGTGACGTAATCCACCTCCTCTGTTCAATGATGGTTGTTCACAGTGGACATAGATGGCTTCTTTCACTCCTCTTTCAAACCATCTGTTTTCCCTGTCCAAAATGTGAACATTGGCATCCTCAAAAGAGTGCCCTTTTTTCTTCAGATGCAGATGTACTGCTGAATCTTGTCCTGTCGAAGTGGCTCTTCTATGTTGTGCCATTCGTTTGTGAAGAGGCTGTTTGGTTTCACCAATGTAGAGGTCCGAGCACTCTTCACTGCACTGAACAGCATACACTACATCGCTGATCTTGTGTTTGGCGGGTTTGTCCTTGGGATGAACCAGTTTTTGTCTTAGGGTGTGACTTGGTTTGAAGTATACTGGGATGTCATGCTTGGAGAAAATTCTTCTGAGTTTCTCTGACAAGCCTGACACATATGGGATGACAATGTTGTTCCTCTTGTCCTTCCCATTCTCTGTAGTTTGTGTTTGGCCTTCATTCCTGTGCATCTTAGCTGATTTGATGAAGGCCCAGTTGGGGTAACCGCATGTTTTGAGGGCTTTCTTAATGTGTGTGTGTTCCTTATGCTTCCCTTCTGCCTTAGAGGGAACACTTTCCGCACGGTGTTGTAGGGTCCTGATCACCCCAAGTTTGTGTTCCAGAGGGTGGTGGGAGTCAAAGAGGAGATACTGGTCTGTGTGTGTGGGCTTCCGGTAAACTTCAATGTTGAGGCTTCCATCTTCCTCGATAAGCACCGCACAGTCCAGGAATGGTAACTTGTTATCTCTGGTGTCCTCCCTGGTAAAACGTATGTATTTATCCACTGAGTTAATGTGACGAGTGAAGGCTTCTACTTCTTGGGTTTTGATTTTGACCCAGGTGTCATCTACATATCTGTACCAGTGGCTAGGTGCCATCCCTTTGAAAGAACCAAGAGCTTTACTTTCCACTTCCTCCATGTAAAGGTTGGCTACAATGGGAGACACTGGGGAGCCCATGGCACATCCATGCTTCTGTCTGTAGAATCCATCATTGTATTTAAAATATGTTGTGGTAAGGCAGAGATCTAAAAGTGCACAAATCTGATCTGGGGTGAAGCTGGTTCTGTTCAGTAGGGAATCGTCTTCCTGTAGTCGTCTTCTGACGGTCTCCACTGCCTCAGTTGTAGGTATGCAAGTGAAAAGTGAAACCACATCAAAGGACACCATGGTTTCATCTGGATCCAGTACAAGATTCTGGACCTTGTTAGTAAAATCTGTAGAGTTTTCAATGTGGTGGGGTGTGATGCCAACAAGCGGTGATAAGATGGTGGCGAGGTGTTTGGAAATGTTGTAGGTGACCGAGTTTATACTGCTGATAATGGGTCGAAGTGGGACTCCTTCTTTGTGGATCTTTGGGAGTCCATAAATGCATGGAGTGGCTTCTCCAGGGTACAGGCGGTAGTAAGTGGGGCGGTCAATGGCTTTTTCCTTTTCAAGTTGTTGCAGGCAGCAAACAACTTTTTTCTTGTAGTTGCTTGTGGGATCACGTCTCAAGACCTCATAAGTATTGTTGTCACTGAGGAGTGTAGTAATTTTGTTGTGGTAATCCGATGAATTCAGCACAACCGTGCACCTCCCCTTGTCGGCTGGCAGTATGGTGATGTTTTGATCCTTGCTTAGGGCTGTGATGGCCTTCTTCTCCTGAATGGTGAGGTTGGATGGAGGAAGTCTTGCACTGGCGAGAGTGGCTGAAACTTTCATCCTGATCTGTTCTGCTACAGGATGAGAAAGTTTGTTATTTCTTATAGCGGTTTCTGTTGCTGTGATGAGGTCTACTATAGGAAGCTGTTGTGGGGCTATGGCAAAGTTGAGTCCTTTGGCTAGCACATTTTCTTCTGGTTTGGTGAGGACCCTGTCTGATAGGTTCTTCACCCACTTTCCTTGGTTTCCATTGCTTATCGTGTCGTCCTGTTTGTTAACAGATGAATGGTATGCCTTGGTTTGCAGAGTTTGAAATTTACGTAGTTGTCTTTCCTTGCCTTTGATGTGTTGTGCGAGCTGGGCTTTGTCCACAAATGTAGAAACTTCTTCTGCGATGGAGTGAGGTAAGAGTGATGAGAGTTTCTGCTGAGTCTGGTGGATTTTGTTCTGGAGTGCATCTATGGTGAAATGGACCTGTCTTATCCTTTCACTTAAAAGGTGGTTCTGTGCTCTCCATAGAATTTGGTCAGCTCTATGTCCTTTTACTGTGGACCCAAGGTGCAAACTCTTGGGAACCAGTCTGGACTGTCTGCATCTCAAGTTGAAACGAAGGTGGTTCCTGTAGTCCGCTAGCTTTCTTGAGTCCCTTTCATACTCCCGCACCAATTGAAGGGTGTTCCTCCCAAAGTGCAAGGCAATATGTCTGTGTAGATTCTCAGTTATCCAGGTCATAGTAGTCTCTGGAGCTTGAAAAAGGCGACTGGACTTCTTTTTGTTTCTTGAAGACGTTTCACCTCTCATCCGAAAGGCTTCTTCAGTTCTCAACCAAATGGTGGAGAGACCCAGGTATTTAAACCCCTGTGGGCGTAGTCCCCTGGAGGTGGTTATGACCCTCTATTGATCATGTGCTGAACACATGTGCCCAGGTGTGAAGGGGGCGTGGGTCATATTTAATCAGTGGTTTCAGTTGAAACCAACTTAGGACTCCGCTCCATTGTTTCCTGTGGCCTATTGAGGTCACTGGAACAAAGGTGTGAATGGGGGTTGAGACGTCTGGGAAGGGAGCTCAGGACAGCACTGTAAGCGGGGGAAAGTTGGTGACGTAATCCACCTCCTCTGTTCAATGATGGTTGTTCACAGTGGACATAGATGGCTTCTTTCACTCCTCTTTCAAACCATCTGTTTTCCCTGTCCAAAATGTGAACATTGGCATCCTCAAAAGAGTGCCCTTTTTTCTTCAGATGCAGATGTACTGCTGAATCTTGTCCTGTCGAAGTGGCTCTTCTATGTTGTGCCATTCGTTTGTGAAGAGGCTGTTTGGTTTCACCAATGTAGAGGTCCGAGCACTCTTCACTGCCCTGAACAGCATACACTACATCGCTGATCTTGTGTTTGGCGGGTTTGTCCTTGGGATGAACCAGTTTTTGTCTTAGGGTGTGACTTGGTTTGAAGTATACTGAGATGTCATGCTTGGAGAAAATTCTTCTGAGTTTCTCTGACAAGCCTGACACATATGGGATGACAATGTTGTTCCTCTTGTCCTTCCTATTCTCTGTAGTTTGTGTTTGGCCTTCATTCCTGTGCATCTTAGCTGATTTGATGAAGGCCCAGTTGGGGTAACCGCATGTTTTGAGGGCTTTCTTAATGTGTGTGTGTTCCTTATGCTTCCCTTCTGCCTTAGAGGGAACACTTTCCGCACGGTGTTGTAGGGTCCTGATCACCCCAAGTTTGTGTTCCAGAGGGTGGTGGGAGTCAAAGAGGAGATACTGGTCTGTGTGTGTGGGCTTCCGGTAAACCCCCTGTGGGACTACGCCCACAGGGGTTTAAATACCTGGGTCTCTCCACCATTTGGTTGAGAACTGAAGAAGCCTTTCGGATGAGAGGTGAAACGTCTTCAAGAAACAAAAAGAAGTCCAGTCGCCTTTTTCAAGCTCCAGAGACAAATATATATATATTGTTGATTGGGGTGGTCTGAGAGCACCTAGTCTCTATGGGGATGGGGTTTAGGGGAGGTGACAATAGGAGAGAAGCTGCAGAGAGAGGAGTGTATGACTACAACTCAGCTTCCTGGTGTCAACTCTGGATAGGGGATTGATGCAACCAGGTGTCATTACAGCCAACAACAATGATAATTTTACTAAATGTTTGTTCTTAGCCAGCAGTTTCAGGATTTCTTCTGTGTGAGACACTGAGCAGGGAAGTGCAGGAGAAATAGATAAAGAAGCCAGTCTGTTAGTGATTCGGCTAAGAGCTAAGCTAATAGGTACACAAGCTAGTGAATCCCTAAAGACACAGTGAGTGAATACTATGAATATAATTTGCAGGTGATTCAACTGAAAGTATGCTTCAGATAACATTGATAGCATTGGTAATCAAATGAGCTACACAGATTAACCTGCAGAATAACACCACTGTACATAGGAACAGGAAGTGACACAATGCCGTAACGATCCAATAACAATGCACTCAGATATATGAAACTGCACAGAACCCTCAAACTCCCAAGCTTCTGGTAGAGGACCGGACACACACCACCATCACCAGGGAGTGAGAAGTAGATTTGTGTTATATTTTATGTTTTTTTTGTTGGTGTTGTTTGTGTTGTTGTTGCTACATGTGCCCCTCCAGTACCAATACCCAATATTGCTATTGTTCAAATAGAAATCACAGTGTATTTATACAGTGTATCCATTATCCCATTTTCACCCAAACCAGTACATATACATTTCAGTCAGACATACCACCTGTTCCTGTAACAATATATTATTACTGGATAAAGTCTGACCAGTATATCATGGTCAGACTGTATCCTGTGCCAATATATTAGGACCCTGTAGTTAAAAATCTGGTATGTCAGAGAAATCCATAGCATGACTTGTTGTTCAGAAGGTTCTTAATACCATGTAGCAAAATAGATGTCCAAAGGTTAGAAAATACACTTCACTGTACATTGTTGCAGCATGTTACCTACACAGTAACAGTCTTCTTTAAGATGATGTTTGTTGCAGCCACTTTTATGTGCCTACAGTTTGATTGTTTTCTCTGTATTATTGTAGGGTCTTTACCTACAATACAAAGTGCCTTCAGGCGACTGTTTGTTGTGATTTGGCGCTATATAAATAAAATTGAATTGAATTGAATTGTTGACAGTTATAAACTTTTGTTTCTGCATGCAGAATTTAAGCTCTTTAGTTTTAAAGCAATACAAATAAATGGTTAAAATTGCTTTGCAGTGTAATACCTCATTAATATAGAACAGCAAACTATGCAACCAGTCCTGTTAAGAATCCTAATCATCATAAGCTGAAAATTCCGATCTTCCTCCTAAAAAAGTACATCACAGGCATGAGGCAGAATGGTATCATGAGGCTTTGTTAAGTTATAGGGAAACTATGGCCTCTTTTTTAATTTAGTAAATTCCCTCTTTTTTCTTATCTGTGGATGGAAACTTTGGCGTGCTGTGTGCAGCCATGACATGCAGGCATGACTGGTGAGGTAAGCTGCCATCTCAATGGGGTCCACTGTGTAAGTGGGCAGGGGCAGTGCCACTGGGAGCAGGGCAACAGGCCCAAGCCAACCTCTGAGCGAATGAAAACACACACACACACACACACACACACACACACACACACACACACACACACACACACACACACACACACACACACACACACACACACACACACACACAAAGGACACTTCTCTCCCAGTTTTATGTCACTCCTCCTCAGACGGACGCTCGCTCCAGGTTCCAGTTGGAGAACACTTGCACAATGATGTGAGGAACTTTATCTAAATCTCTGCTAAGGATACCGATTAACGAGTAGTAAGCTGTACTTCTTTTCTATAGTGCATTGTTCCTCTGCAGCATTGAACTCCACACATTGACCACCATCATTACCACAATGAAATATTGACTGAGTTGCAGGCTGCTGAAGACAGGGACGAGTAGATTCAGAAAAACAAATCTATTCCCACAGTTCATTTGTGAAACAGCTTAAAATAGTTGGCAAAGATTGTGTCTTTATACTGCTGTTCATTATTTGCTTGTGCAAGTTTGCATTGCTTACATGGGTCTGTGTTGTTTTGCAGTGTGTGGGATGCTCTAACTGACAACTACATCTCCACCTGGGACGGCACTGGCTCAGAAGGACTCAACGGCAATATTTCTGACCAGGAGGTACATGTCACTTTTTATCACTCTATATGTTTTTTGGTTTTTTTTTTTCAGATTGGTCTACAATAATCATTTGTTTTGCTAGGAATTGTTTTATAGCATTTCTATACACCTTGAGATGATTGCTGTTGTAAACTAGTATTAAATATAAATGTACTGTAAGTGAATTGAAGTGAACTGAATTCAAACCATATGTACAGTATTCAGCTCACCATCCTATAAACTATGGTGTAATATGGCTGCTAGAAACTGTGCTGAATGAATGGACAGCTAATTCTCTGGTCTACTCTAATGTTTGTTTACACATTTCATGCTAACATGAAATGCCTGACCCAGAAAATTCACATTCACAACCCCAGGAAATAGCTCTCACAGTCACACCTTTCTTTGTAGTGATGAAGGAACATCGAAATTCATGATTGGTTAACTAAATTCACTAATTTTCATCTAACGTGTTTGTAAGAAAAAGTATGATGTTTTTCTTAAAGGCAAATCCAGTCATCATTTTTCATTTTTCATCTTGATGTGGTAAAATGGAGAGAATGACTGGTTCCTGCTTTTAAAAGCTTAATTTAATGCTGACACTTGAAAGCACGCTTGACCAACCTTGACTGGCCTGGCATTCAGCAGATGTCTCCCTCCTCCTCCACTCCCTTAACTGCCTGTCAGATACAGCTGGACAGCAGACACTTAGCAGTCTAGGCGATGTTTGGGCCGGTGAGGGCCAGTGTTAGCGTGGCCCGTAGGCTTGAGGCAGAGATGAGGTGCTGACCCATCAGGGGTTTATTCACAGACATTGACAGACACAAAACATAACATGAAATAAAACAATGTAGCCCAGTGGTGGGACAGGGTTCCAGCAACAGCCCTTGATGTTCACTGGCAGCCTTTTATAGACAGCTGCTAACTAACCCCCAGGCCTTACCACTGATTTTTCAGACTTTCTGGCTCAAATCATGCCAAAATATGGCCGAGTCCTTATTGTTGGTGATTTTAATGTCCGTGTGTGTTGTTCACACATGCCTATGGCCATGGACTTCTTAGATATCATTGACTCTTAATTTTGTATAGTCCATGTCTGGTCCTACACAAGAGTGTGGACACATTCTTGACATGGTTTTGTCTGTTGGTTTATCTGTTTTGAATGCACAAATATGTGATGCTGTGTTTCCAGATCACATGCCTGTTTTATTTGACATTTCTCTGGTACGTGATCCTGTCAAACCCGTGTTCTCAGCTGCTTTTCAGAGCTGCGTCATTCCCATGCACCATGGTACTGAGGAAATTGGTTCATGGCTGGATTCCACTAGTGAAGCTGCTCTGGACTTGGTGGCTCCACTGAAAATCAGGTGGCCTAAAATTAAATCTGAGCCTTGGATAAATGACCTGAGTTGGAGGCTACAGTAGATGCCAGTGCCAAAAAGCTGAGTGCATGTGGGAAAAGGACAAACTGCAGTATTTGCTCCTCATATAAAGGGACCTGTGGAGTCACTATCAAAAGTCTGTGAAAGGGGCCAAAATAAAATATTTTATAGACCTCATGCTGGAAAACTGCAACAATCTTCGGGTTCTATTAAAAAAAAAATTGACTCTGTCTCATGTTCAGGGTAACTGTATTGATGGCACCTCAGCTCTCTGTGAAGAGTTCCTTCCCTTTTTTATCAGCTGAATATTTTCACTCAGGGCCTCTATATTACCATCTGTGCATGACCCCTCAATTCCAGCCCCCTCCTCTGCTATATTTGATCACTTTGAAAACGCAGTGGTGCACCCGCTGATTAATGAAACAGGTTTGAATTCTTCATAAAATTTTAGACCCATTGCTAACCTGCTGTTTGTTTCTAAAATCCTTGAGAAAATCATTCAAAGATTTTTTTTTGAACAGCAGAACTTTCTTAAAGTTTTTCTACTCGAACTTGGCTTGGATTTCTCTGTAATAGTAGTCTATTCATTTCACACAAAGTTGACAGAAATGTCAGTTTCAGGAAATTTTCACCAAGTAAAGATATTTCAAAAAATGGATATATTTTAATAGATGACATTACATGTATTTGTATGTGGTGGTGCTATATGAAAAGTCAGAGGACCATTACAGTTCTGCTATTAGCCATGATGTCTAGCAGAGAATTTCACAGTAATCTGTCTAATAAGGTAATTGGCAGCATTATTCTCAAAACTTTATCTCAAAAACACTGATTATACAGATCATATTGTTATTAGTTTCTCTTCACTGTTTCCCTTTTAAATCCAGAACTGAACGTAAAGTCATTTTCCTCGCATACAAAGTGCTGAATCATCAGGTACACTGTGGTATCATACTACACTTATAGATCACTTCACTCTCAGTCTGCAGGTTCATAGAGTTCCCAAAGTAGAATGGGAGGCAGAGCCTTCAGCTTTCAGCCCCTCTCCTGTGGAACCAGCTCCCAGTTTGGGTTCAGGACACAGACACCCTCTCTATTTTTAAGATTAGGCTTAAAACTTTCCTTTTTGTATTAAGCTTACTGGTAGTGTCTCTATCCTCCTCCTCTACTAAATCAATTCCCCATGTAAATAGGATATCATCCATTTACATATTTTAACAATGAAAAGGGCATTTTTTAAAAAAAGTAATAGTAATGTAATGTATCAGTAAATTATGTAAAACCTTTTAAATATTAAAGCATAAGACTTTGACATGAGTGTAACCCCAGAATGAGCTCTCATTGAAACACACTGATTTTAGTTCTTTTACAAAATCACTGCATATTTTTATTTATTATTCTAATGCAAAGAAGGCAACATATGATGCCTCTCCATAGTAATCTGTTGGCATCGTTAACGTCGTCTGGTTTCACATTTTGCAGATTCATGAAAAAGAGGAGGAGGAGATGAACGAGAAGAATGACAATGCCAACTGCCTGAATGAAGAGCCTCTTATTACAGCAGATCAGGTTTGAGTGTGTGTGTGTGTGTGTGCGTGCGTGTGTGTGTGTGTGTGTGTGTGTGTGCGTGTGTGTGTGTGTGTGTGTGTGTGTGTGCGTGTGTGTGTGTGTGTGTGTGTGTGTTTGTCTGCGTCATGAGAAAAATCCTTTTAAGTCCTTATCATCTTGTGTTGTGCCAAATCACAACAACAGTTGCCACAAGGTGCTTTATATTGTAAAGACACTACAATCATACAGAGCCCCCCCCCCCCCCCCCCCCCCCCCCCCCCCCCCCCCCCCCCCCCCATGAGACAGGACAAAAGACACACTGTGGAATAGGGTTTAATATTTTTCCCGAAAATGACATGAATCAAATCCCGGGAAATGACGAGCCATTTCCCGGGAATCCCGGGAAAAAGTTTATTTATTTTTTTATTTTAATTAGGCCTTCTGTAGCCTGTGTCGGCCTTAACCTATTCTGATATTGTAGAGGTAGCTTTCCAGCTATGTCCTGTTATGCCCAGTAGGGGGCAACGTCGGCTTGATTAACGCAATAAAACCTACATCTGGACATTCGAGTGCTCGAGCTATGCGGTGTTGTATCGTTCCTCAACATTCCCTTAACAAATATAATAAGAATATTCCTCCATTGTACATGGAATTATACCAAGATATTTTACAATTGCTGGTGCAAAACAATACGGTTCATCTCCACAGCATTGATAAAGGCTCAGCCACGCTGTCGTGGCGACATCTGTTGCACTATATCTCCACCAGTGGAACGCTGTAATAGTCATTGAAAAGTTAACTACCGTACTTCACTATAATATGGCATAACACAGGGCCTTGAGTAATGCACTACGACTTGGTCATTGCCATTCTGGCAACAGCAAATTTATAACACCGTGTCTGAGGGTTAAAGTAGGTTCGCTGTGAATCGTCTATTGAAAAACTGGCCAATCCTTATAGCCTAAAAAATATACATTTTACTCAACTCCATTTTAAAAGCGAAATATGTTAAAGCAATCTATTTCATGATAATTTCTTCACACATTAGGCCCGTATCCTAATTCATGATTGTTAGTAAGCGGCTGCAAACGAGGAAAAGAAACACTCGAAGTTAAACAGATATTTCTTTATTGTTCAGGGCAGGCATATTTTATAGGCTATATAATGCAATATAACAATATATAATAATATAAAATTATATAATACAAAATACCTCAGGGTAAACACATTGCCTACGATTTCAACAAATTAAAGAGGAAAAAAGTACAACTGTGTAATACCTCTATTAAAACGCTTGAGATGAAGGCTGAAGCCTTAAACGGAGGCTGAACGTGCCTGAAATGAAGAGTAATGCTTTTCGCATTAAACGAACCCTTCTCTCAATATTTCCTTAAATTTAACTTTCTGAAGCTTTCTTTTCTTTCTGAAAGTCAAATCGACGCGCGCGACTTTTTTCCCGGTTTCCCGTCTAACGTTTCCCGGGAAACGGGAAATGGTTCTGATCGCATTTCCCGGGAATCCCGGATCCCGGGATTAAACCCTACTGTGGAAGAGAGACAGAGATTAATTATAATTAATGATTCAATTTAGATCAATTCACTTTTATGTATATAGCGCCAAATCACAACAGTCACCTCAAGGTGCTTTATAATGTAGGGTAACCTTATTGTTCTTCATGGAAACCCCCCAGCAGCCTAGGCCTATTGCAGCGTAACCAAGGGAGGGTTCAGGGTCACCTGATCCAGCCCTAACTATAAGCTTGATCATAAAGGAAAGTTTTAAGCCTAATCTTAAAAATAGAGAGGGTGTCTGTCTCCTGAATCCAAGCTGGAAGCTGGTTCCACAGAAGAGGGGCCTGAAAGCTGAAGGCTCTGCCTCCCATTCTACTCTTAAGTATCCTAGGAACCACAAGTAAGCCAGCAGTCTGAGAGAGAAGTGCTCTGTTGGTGTGATACGGTACTATGAGGTCTTTGAGATAAGATGGGGCCTGATTATTCAAGACCTTATGTGAGGAGAAGGATTTTCAGTTTCACTCTGAGACAGGATCTGTTAAAAGATGATCATTGTCAATGATGAACACAGAAGATATTCTGTGATGGTGAGTGGTCACAACATTTCATCTCAGAGATTGTCTCATTGGGCATAGAATTGAGTTGACATATAGCTGATATCATCATCCATCCATCCATCCATCCATCCATCCATCCTCTTCCACTTATCCCCTGCAGGGTTGTGGGAGGCCTGGAGCCTATCCCAGCTGTCATAGGGCGAGAGGCAGGGTACACCCTGTACAGGTGACCAGCCTGTTGCAGGGCTAACACAGAGAGACAGACGACCATTCGCACCTATGGACAATTTAGAATCACCAATTAACCTAACCCCACTAACTGCATGTCTCTGGACTATCGTAATATTACATAAAACAAAATAAAGTTATTCTATAGTCAGAGTCCAGCTACTATGAGAGCTCTGATGAATTAATGGACATATACATCTGTGCATGTACATCAGCATAAAAAGATGACCCTGAAAACACCAAATATTGTATGATTGGAAGTTGCATTCTTATTTAGGTAGTTCACTGAATTCCACCCAGTTAATCTCTAATGTTTTATCATTCCAATAAAACTACTCTGTGTGGAGTGTACTGTTCCCCAGTCATAGAGGTATTTAGGCCAATGCCTAATTTAAAGCATCTGTAGCCTGCATCTTTGCTACAGCCTTTGAAAAAAACCAGTGAGGATCTTACATGAAATGTTTCTTATAAAAGAGCAATTTAGAGTGGATACTAATAAATGGATGGGTGTCGTTACCTGCCTCCTAATCTTTTTCCTATCAACCCACACACCTCTATCTATTTCTGTCTTCAAGGTCATTGAGGAGATAGTTGAAATGATGGAGAATTCTCCAGATCCTGGTGAAACTGAGGAGGAGGATGAAGAAGAGGTCAGTCACTGCTCCACCAGGACCAGTTCGTCCCTGCTAGAGGAGATCAGGCAGCTGTCACAGGCTTCAAACAACAACTGCTCCTATGAGGGTAAAGCTGAGAATAATCTATGCTTCTGGTTATTTATTTGTTTTTCACTTATGTAATCCTCCTCATTTCATACTAAAAGCAATATATCAAAGGTGGGACTCTCCTGATAATGGTCATTGCCTTAAATCAGAGCATGAAAATGATCATCATCCTTTTCATGGAAGTTCCAACACGAAGGCCATTTATATTGATGGCAAGGATATAATGTTCTGGGACAACTGACTCTCAGTTGCAATAACAATTCATCTTGCAAGTTGTGCACATGTTATATGAGCATGTATGAGCAAGTACTTGGTGACAGTGGGAAGGAAAACCTCTCTTTTAACAAGAACCTCAGTAGAACCAGGCTCAGGGAGGGGCAGGTATCTGCTGTGACTAGTTGGGGGTGAGAGGAGAGATGCAGGACAAAAGACATGCTGTGGAAGAGAGAGATTAATAATAACTAATGATTAAATGCAGAGTGCATCACGGGAACCCCTCAGCAGCCTATAGGCCTATTTATGTGTAACAACTGATGGTTCAGGGTCACCTGATCCAGCCCTAACTATAAGCTTGATCATAAAGGAACGTTTTAAGCCTAATCTTAAAAATAGAGAGGGTGTCTGTCTCCTGAATCCAAGCTGGGAGCTGGTTCCACAGAAGAGGGGCCTGAAAGCTGAAGGCTCTGCCTCCCATTGTACTCTTAAGTATCCGAGGAACCACAAGTAAGCCAGCAGTCTGAGAGAGAAGTGCTCTGTTGGGGTGATAGGGTACTATGAGGTCTTTGAGATAAGATGGGGCCTGATTATTCAAGACCTTGTATGTGAGGAGAAGGGTTTTAAATTCTATTCTAGATTTAACAGGGAGCCAATGAAGAGAAGCCAATATGGGAGAAATCTGCTCTCTCTTTCTAGTCCCTGTCAGTACTCTAGCTGCAGCATTTTGGATCAGCTGAAGGCTTTTCAGGGAGCTTTTAGGACAGCCTGATAATAATGAATTACAATAATCCAGCCTAGAAGTAATAAATGCATGAATTAGCTTTTCAGCATCACTCTGAGACAGAATGTTTTGAATTTTAGACATTATTGCACAAATGCAAGAAGCGGTCCTACATGTTTATGTAGATATGTCAAAATTGAGTCAGAGTGTTACTGGAGGCCAAAGTAATGCCATCCAGAGTAAGTATCTGCTTAGACACCATGTTTCTAAGATTTGTGGGGCCGAGTACAAGAACTTCAGTTTGATCTGAATTTAGAAGCAGGAAATTAGAGGTCATCCAGGCCTTAATGTCTTTAAGACATTCCTGCAGGTTAACTAATTGATTGACAATTGATCTGGCTTCAACTAATCTGTCATCTGGCTTCATGGATAGATAAAGCTGGGTATCATCTGCATAATAATGACAATGTACAGAAACAGTGTCTTTGTTTCTTTTGTTGT
Source organism: Archocentrus centrarchus (assembly GCF_007364275.1). Taxonomy (NCBI): domain Eukaryota; kingdom Metazoa; phylum Chordata; class Actinopteri; order Cichliformes; family Cichlidae; genus Archocentrus; species Archocentrus centrarchus. Next base: position 36,433,292 of record NC_044359.1, on the reverse strand, counting down.
TACTTAAAGCTAACATCACCCCAAAACAATGAGTAAACTTTTATTTTCACCATACAGTAACTTAATAAAAGCTAGTAAAATAAACATAGATTCTTCATTCCCAAGTAAAGTTAACTAATTAATGTAATTCAGGAAAGCTACAGGTATTTCCAGTGTACTTTCTACCTCGCCCCATGTAGCTGATGGCTATAGTTACTTACTGTACTGATCTGGATTTTTATCGTCATCATGTCAAGAATGATGTAATGTACAATTGTTATACAGTAAATTAAGCCACCATACAGTCTACTAAATAAGAAAATTAATATTTCCCTTGATTGGCCATTGTACCTGAATGCTGCCTGCATGTTTTATTTGTTAACAGCTATTTTCATTTCTACTTTTACTTCAGAAAAATGTTTAATTCTTCTCGCACCGCTGAGAAGTGGTTACAGATGCATACAGTACCAGTCCAAACTTTCAGTTGGTACTGGACATACACTGGGAGCCAGTGTAGATATGTTCATGTTTAAGTTTAGATTCACTTCTATATTGTAATGACCTAACTGGCAGTTGTTTGATTATATAAGGAAAAAAATCCAAGGTTCTCACCTTTACATACTTAGGTTCAGTGGTTCTTAACAAGTAAACAAATAAACAAAAAAACATGCAAATTCAACTGTAAAACAAAATTATTCTGTTTTTAGATGGAATAATTTGCCTAATTTTTGTCTTTTCTTCTGCCCAAAAGCATCCTGAAGAATGAGCAAAACAAAAATCCCCCCATGACTGTGCGTCACACAATTCATGATCAATCTGTACAATATGGGCCATACAAACTGCCTTCCTTTAAGGGGGTCACATATACCAAAGTGTTGGAAACACTTGATGTTTAACAGCCATGAAAAGACCAGCTGTTTTGTTCACATCTGCTTCTTTTTTATATAACACTCTCTAAATGCAGGTTTTGCTTTATTCTGTAATTTTGCTTTATGAATCAGGTACTAAGTAAATACTGACCTGCTCCTTATTGGTACTTAAATGTAGGTAAAGTGGAATAACACACAAATATGGGGATTAAAGAATTAACTGCAGTTTTTTAGGAAAGGAGAAATACATTCCATTAAAATGAAGTATTACTGATACAGATAAAATGAATCTGACAGTATTTGGGGGAAATTTGTGCTTAATTAAACAGCCCTTGTTTTTATTGTTTAATTAAATTTGAGAGACACGTAAATAAAAAAAAGGGTCATCACTAAACATTAGGTATTGGTATTAACATTGACTAATTCATGTATAGGTTTTATTATTGCATGACTTCTTAAAGTTATAGTATTTTCCTCTGCAGTTAACTACAGAAACCTGATATACCTGGCTTTCCACTCAAGTACACCTTTCATGATGCTGTTGCACTAAACTAGCCTGCACAGTGCACAAAATAATTCAAGAATATAGTCCCATTTATCAAATTGTACTAGCAGTAAGTGGAAGTCATATTAATATATCTAGTGTGAGTGTAATATAATATTGTTTTCTCTGTTGCACACACCAGCCACAGCATGCATTTTACATTTACATGATCAAATTTATAATTCTAAAAACTTCCCAGATGAACAAAACCATTATGAGCAGCCACAGATAATGTCTTTAGGCATCAATGATTACATCATATCAACTGTGTTTTTACAAAATACTGTCTCCTTCACTTATACTCCTTTACTGCATAATCACAGTATTGATATTGTCACAGTGTCACAGATTCCAAGCAGCGTTATGGTGAAATCAGACTCTGGTTAAAGAATATCAGTTTGCTGTTGGCATCCTGATGAACTCTAAAGGATTCCCACACCCTTTCCCCTCTCACATCAACTTTCATCCTTCCATCCTGCAGGCCTGAGCCTGATGCCCAGCTCAGCACTTGTTGAACTGCTGCACCGGGTGGAAGTCGCCATCCGTGAGTACTCAGAGGAGCTTGTCAGCCAGCTGGCTCGTCGTGATGAGCTGGAGTTTGAGAAGGAGGTGAAGAACACATTCATCACAGCACTAATGGAAGTGCAGAACAGGCAGAAGGAGCAACGAGACAGCAGCAAACGCAGACGTCGGGACAAGGCCCTGAGCCTGCAGGCGGGAGGGACGGGGCCTGTGAACGGAGGCAGCCCCAGCTCCACAGGCCAGAAGACGGGGACCATGCTCGTCAAGGTGAGTATATCTTTGGCCCGCAAACTTGTGCTTTCACCACCGTCACTAATGTTAATGATATAACAATATTTTTTGTCAGTGAGGTATGTTTATAAACGTGTAGCACCCTTTCTTAATCCTATCAGTGGAAATTACATAAAGGTAATTCATAGTGCCTGAAAGCTTTTCCTTTTTTCCACCTCTCTAACTGTTAGCATAATGGATCTTAAAGGCCATTAGCCTCTAATATATCTTCCAGGAAAGATTATAAAGTGGCTGTGACCCATCATCTGTGTACAGTAATAGCCCAGTCCAGTCCTGTCCAGTAACAGAGAAACTGCCTAATGGATTTCCCTGCATTCAAAGTAGCAGCAGCAGTCTGACTGCTGGTACCTAAGTCTCTATTACTGAAGTAATATGAATGGCTTAATGATGCAGATGCAGTATACACAATAAATTGTGCAATGATACAATGCTGAGGTCTGCTGAAGGGTCAGAACTGTGCTTCATCATTTCAGAGCGTCTTTTATTTTGATTAAAACACTAATTTTGTTATAGAAATTGGTCATTTGTGATAAAAATAATATTATTTTGTGTGTGTGTGTGTGTGTGTGTGTGTGTGTGTGTGTGTGTGTGTGTGTGTGTGTGTGTGTGTGTGTGTGTGTGTGTGTGACCTACAGCGTTTCAGCATGGAGGGGCTTTCCAACATTCTGCAGACAGGCATCAGACAGACATTTGGAAGCACAGGGAATGACAAGCAGGTAAGGTTTAATATCTCTGAATACACTCTCATGAGTTTTAAACTCAAAAAGTGTTCAGAAATTTAAAGTAAAAATAAAAATAAAATACATGCAGATTCACAGATGAGCCAAACTATTATGAATGCTCACAGATGGAACAAATTATGTAATGATGTAAGTAAACAGTTGGTTCTTCAGTCAGCCAGTGGAATGTGGGAGAAATGGATAGGCGTAAAGATGGCCAGTCGACTGTGTAAGAGAACCTCCTGCCTGTTAGGTGCCTCTGGACAGCAGCTGCACCCAGCAGCTGGAGCCAGATGCAGGGTTTTGGCTTCCCAAGGTTCACTGATGCAAGGGAAATAGGCGAGCCTAGCTGGGCTGAACTGAGAGACTGCACTGTGGAAAGAAGACAAGCAGGTGGAGGGTGCACAATGCTCTGGGCAGAGTCCTGTTTCTTAACACTTCAGCAGAAAAAGTACACTCTGGTTTCAGTCAAACATCTGGGAGATGTGCTTGAAGACAAACTGTGATTTGGAAGTACAGCACTTTGCAGCTCATACAACAGGACAGCATCAGTGTGAAGCCATTTCTGACTCTGTGCTTCTTAGGAACTGGATCATATTGTGGCTGGTTTGAGAAGCAAATACTAGTCAGAATTGCACACCACGTTGTGGTAGTATTCATGGATATTCATGGATGGCATCACTCATGTTTTATCAAAATGGTGACAGCTTTATTGTAGTAGCTGCTCAGAGACACTAATGTCAATGGTTCCAACATTGAGTGCAGAAATTTCTTAGCAGCAGCTTGCCAAAGTTTTTTCATTTGAAATTCCACTTCAAGAGAAAGAGAATAGAGTCCAGTCAGAGCTCTTGCAGAGTGCATGTCTTGCTGGGTTGGAACTGTTTTGGTGGCATGTGGAGAATCAAATGAATGTTGCACAGTCATAATGTTTTGGCTCATCAGTGCTGTAGATTTTTCTTCATTTGGTAAGAAGTTCATTTGTGATAATGGTCACTATTATGTATGTTGGTAGCATGCATGATATGCAAAATACTGCAAGAAATGTCTTTTATAGGCTCCCTAAGTGTTTTGATTGGTTTGGAATGATAGATGGTTCAGGTTCAAGGGTTTGCGGTCAGAGGGCTGTACAGTAATCCCTCGCTACTTCGCGGGTTTTCAATCAATATTAGTGTAAAATATTTATTGCGGTATTTTCGCTGTTTCGCGGGTTTTTGCGGTACTCGTTATTCACATGCGTAGTACGTGTTGTACAGTAATGTATATATTTGGTGTATAAGTGTGTGGGGAGGGTTTATAAAAACCTAAAATAGTTTATAACTACTAAAATAATGTATAAGTATTAAAATAAATATAGCGTCCCTACTTTGCGGATTTTCACTTATCGCTGGTTGTCCTGGAACGTAACACCTGCGATAGGTGAGGGATTACTGTACTATGAAGCAGGGTTTGTGCTTATCCGGGTAACTTCAGGGTTAACTCTGGGTTTACCAGTAGCATGAAGGTGGCTCACGTCTTACCAGGGTACATGGTAATTTAGCAGAACTGCACAACATTTAGGAAAAGTAGCTGTACAGATTGGTACCACTCTCATGTTGATTGGAATATGAAGCTACAACCAACAGCTTATTAGCTTAAATGTACTCGATACAATTAAAGTATAGCAAAAGCAAATATTGCTCCAAAGGTTGAAAAAGTATTTAAAAAGTATTGATCATTATTAGTTATGCTTATGGTAGCTTTTACAGAGGCCAGTTATTCCTCCCCTCTCCCCAGATTAAGCTAAGCTAAGCTAACTAAAACACCTGGTGGTTTCTGCTTCACAATTAATATTTCCAATAATTTAACTGCTGTTAATTTTCTTTGGGAGAAAGTGACTAATTAGCATTTATGAAAGTTGATTTCTTTTTTTAGCATTGTGTAATTTTGATATAATAATTAGCAGTGGTTAGTAATAGAAACCCTTCTGACTGTCCTTGACTCTGCTGCAGTACCTAAACACGGTTATTCCGTATGAGAAGAAAAGCACCCCTCCATCTGTGGAAGACCTGCAAATGCTCACAAAAAGTAAGACCAGAGCAGAACATCTGAATTATAGAGACAAATCAAAAATAAGTACACAGGCAGAGTTGGTAGATTAAGCTTCATTGTCTGCTTTTTGCATGTAGTACTCTATGCCATAAAGGAGGACAGTGAGAAGGTGCCTACACTGCTGACTGACTACATATTAAAAGGTAAACACATGGAATATTGCCTATCTGAACTTCTGGATTTTGCAAAACTATATCAAGACACTTTGTTATTTCTTCCTCTCCAGTCTTGTGTCCAACCTAAAGCACCACCAAGCCAGAGCTAACAGTAGGATGGAAAACTCCTTCTCCAAGGGCATTTCTAACCTTACGCTCCTCTGGTTCAAGCTGCATGACCTCCCCTCTTTTACCATTATCAACCATGGATCCTCACCATCAACATTATCGTATTCACCTCAACTATGACTACTGCCTTTCGCTGAGCTCACTTCCTCCCTTCCCTGCACATCAAGCTCAGGCCACAAAATGACGTCCCTCCGAATAACAAGTGGAACGGCTGATTCCCACTTTAACAGACTTCACTAATGGAGCATGACATGCTATTAATGATCACGACACCACTTTGGTGCAGTGATACAGAGTTATCGCTGCTTTCTTTTCCTTCATTATTTTACTGTGTTTTCTTTTATTTGTATTTAACAGACTTTCATTGTTTCCAGGTTTTTGACTCTTATTCATAATCTGACCTCTTAACCAACGATGGTTTTGTTCACTGATTCATAAGGACTACACTGTCAGACAAATTAAATGGCATACTGCATCCACACACACCTCCTTGTATGGTTTCTGATGAAAAATGATTCATTTGAATACAAAAGCCATGCACCTTTATCTGCCAACTTAGCACTGTAACTGCATGTGAATAAAAGGAAACACAATACTATTACAGGTGCAGTGCAGTGCAGTGCATTACAAAGCTTGTTTCTTTACTTTTTCTTTCACTAATTATCCAGTGCTCTTCTGACTTTTTCTAATTTCTTTTTATGTGTATCTAAATATTTGATATGAACTCTGTTTATTTTGTACTTTTATTTACTGTGTCATCAGAGTGACAGGCATCTGTGCATTCCACCCTGTTCAGCTCCATGGAGGCATATCACTAAATTTCCTTGGATATCATCCCTGATGAAAGAAGCTCATTTCAATAAACGTGTGCATATTAGCATATTTATGACTTCCTTTGTGTCATGTAGGTGAATGTTACATCGCTAATTGCAAATTCTAATAAACATTGTACCCTAATGGTGTGTTCATGTGCTTCTCTCTGTTTAGCAGATTGTGTGATGACTCTTGGTCGGTTACATGAGTTATATTTTGTTTAATTTCAGTCTTTTCCTTCAAAGATTAAATTTTGTGTAACTTATGAAAAACACACCAACTAAAATTTTCATTTCCTCAAGATCAGAAATATGTTTTAGTATAAGATTGTAGTTTCTAATCTTCCAGGGAGTGTTGAAATGAATTTAGATAATACTTCATAATAAATGCCTGAAGGCGTTTCAAGGTTGCTGCCAAATGGCTGAGTTTCTTCTATAAGCACTTTAACATAATGCGTAATAAAACTGCTGCTAATGTGTCTAAATGATGGTGGGCAATGTTCCTGCTCATAGCATAGCATAGAAAATTAGTTTATTATTATTTTGGAAGTTATCTGGTGCCTGCTTTCTCTTTTTCTCACTTTGCTATGATAGCAAACTCAGTTATGCTATGTGACACGATTTTGGTCTTTGACAAGCAAGTGTTATTTTCTAACTTTTTATTGTAAAACAATAGAAAATGTCCATTATTCCTTTTTTGCACCAAAATAGCTATTATGTTTTTAATTCAATTTTATTTATATAGCACCAAATCATAACAAACAGTTGCCTCAAGGCACTTTGTATTGTAAGGTAAAGGCTCTGCAATAATACAGAGAAAACCTCAACAATCAGACGACTCCCCCATGAGCAAGCATAGGGCTGGCTGTGGCTCAAGAGGCAGAGCAGGTCATCTACTAATTGCAAGGTTGGTGGTTTGATTTCTGGCTGCTCCAGTCTGCATGCCAAAGTATCTTTGGGCAAGATACTGAACCCTCGAGTTGCTCCCAATATATTCATCAGAGTGAATCTGTATGCAAATGTTAGACAGATAGAAAGCACTTAGATGTAGAAAAAAAGTGCTTGTATGAATGTATGCAAACATGTTGGATAAAATGCTTTGATATAATTAATAGTCCATTTACCATTTACTTGGTGGCAGTGGGAAGGACAACCTCCCTTTTAGCAGGAAGAAACCTCCAGCAGAACCAGGATCAGGGAGGGGCGGTCATCTGCTGTGACCAGTTGGGGGTGAGAGACAGGACAAAAGAACTACATGCTCCAAGAACTAAATCCAAGTCCTACTGAGGGTCCAGACCTGTGAATTGTAAGCCTCTGGGCACCCTTAAGAAATCAGAAGATCAGTAATGATTCATCCTCATTGAGGGCCAAGTGACCAATAGTCACCTTAATTGCTACCAGCATACCTCACAGGGTAATAACAGATTTGCCTGCCTGCAGCGGGGACTGCAGGACCTACAGGATGCCCTGCACTGCAGCTTTATGGGGACCCATCTGGTGACCCACCCATCAAGTGCCAAAAAGCCCCCAGTGGTACAAGTATGCAGTCCTAGTGGATGGTGCATGAGACTCCTGCATAGTTCGAACCACCGGCTTAGGCAACCGTAGGGCGAGGAGCCTTTCCCTCTCAGTCTGAACCCTTGCAATAGCTCATCCAACAGGATGAAGTATAATTTGGCTCCAAGATCCTGATTTTGAGCATACCGAGGATTTAAAATGACAAAAACAATTGTCACTTTGAAAACAAACAATACAAAAAACAAATCTCACAACTGATCGTTTGTATTTTAATTGAAAATATAATACAAGGCATGTTCAATGAACATAAATATGGAGGACACAAGTGCACGCTGCATATTACTGTCTACAGTTTAGGCCTTCTGTATAAATAAGCATGTTTGGCCACCAGTTTGTCCACAGCAGTTATACAATCCACGCTGGTTTATAACTCAGTGTGATAGTGAGCACTTCTTTAGTTCAGAAAACATTTATCAGTTTTTCTCATGTGCTTTTATACATATACGATATAAAAATAAAGGCTTGTGTTGAATACATTTTAATGTTCATAATGTACACTTGTAAAGGACACTCCTGCCCATCAACCAGATTTCCTCTCTTTCTCTCTCTCTTCATGAAACCCTTCGATTTGCCTCTGGTCTCGAGCTTATATTCACATGTGGTTTGTACATTAAACTTTTAACTTGTGTTTTTTCCTTCAGCATCTTCAGGCTTCATTTCAGAATCTAATATAATCAAATGTAAAAATATCTGCGCACATTAACAAAAAGCCTGAACAACAAACATATGCTCCAGTGTAATGACAATACAGCAGAACACCAACATTTTTCCTTTCTTTTCCAAATCATGGCCCCAATATGTGAAAATATAATAAATACTTTTAGTTCCTAACTTTCAAAAGGAAGTTCTGGAATCATTCAGTGTACGTGTAGTAAAATTACTGTAACCATTTGGATACATTCTTACTGACGTGGGTTTTACATGCCAGTTCCTCACTCACAGCAGTTTTTATTCAAAACATGTTCACAGAAATAGAATATATTGTTTGAACCAAATTTGAACCATCTATTTCAAATTAGAAGCAAAAGAAAATTCTGGCGCAAATTTGTGCCTGAAGGAGAGAAGAAAGTGTGAAAAGGTCAAAAGTCCAGCAGCATTTGTAATACTTATGTCAATAAAACACGAAAGACTCTAATGCTGAGCAGTACACTGGATATACCTGTGTACAGAAACTATAGGATTTTCTCAGATTTACTACACGTTATCGTACAGCCACTACTGTGAATTTTCAAGGAATTTAATAATCATACTATTGATTATACTAATGGCCACTGGGAATGTGGGGGTACATTTTGGGAGGCATCAGTTGCAGAGCCTGGTTCTGAGCCTGGTGCGATGCTGCTAGCTGATCTCTTTCCAATCCTCTGCTTTCCTCACCATCCAACTAATTGTGGAAGAGTTCTGTTGGAGGTTGTTGCAAATTTATTCTTTCAACCTTCTAACTAGAAAATCTACTAACTGCTGCTGCTCTGCTATTTGTCTAATATCGTGCGTTGTGTATGGCTTCGGTTTTCTCTCCCCCCTACTGGCCACGGAAGACAGCTTCCACTCCCTGAGCCTGCTCCCTCCCACTCTGTTAAAGAGGAGAGCTTCATCCTCACAGTCACCAGGCGTTTGGTCTGAAGGGACTGTGACTCTGATGCTGTAGGGTCTCTGTGCCACAAAGTCTAGAAGAATAAGTCCAAATGGTGAATATGTCTCAAATATGTCTTTACATTATGTTCCATACAGGCTGTGCTATGCTATCTATCACACATCTACCCCCAAAATAAACATCATATTTACAATATGAATGCTGCAGGCCACTCTAAATTATTACAACTCAAGAGGGGACTCGCATAATAGCAAAGTCACTACACTGCAGTTCTGAATAGAGCTCAATATGATAAGAAGCTTTTGCTAATCTGTTTTTAAAGAACTGAGTCTAAAAGCATTTTATAAGCTGAAAACCCCGCAGAAGTGAAGTCAGAAGATAAAAGAATTAAAAAAAGGATTAGGATACTTTGCAAAGCCAAACTTTATCATAACACACAACACATTATGCTGTTTTCTCTTTCTTTTCATAAATCTGCTGCTGAAATACACCTAATACACAGATCTCTTTACAGTAAACCCACGATTACTGAGCAACATTCCCCTATCAGAATAATAATGACCTCTGAGTTCTTCAGGTAGCTTCTCTAAATGAAGGTAAAGTGTAGCACACTGGCACTCTGTCTTTCCATGAGACTGGGAATGGGAATGGGAATGCCTTCTGTGATGATCCAGCTGCTGTTCATGAATGGCAGGAAGAAAAGAGTTTGGAAGAAATTACATTTCAAAATCGAAATATTAAAAAACAAAAACATTAAAAATGCATTGATAAAGTAGAAAAGAGGACAGTGGGCAAATGTATGAAAATCAAATCTATACATAATTTCAAATGTTTACAGTGCATACAGAATATAAAAGACTTAAGTATAATTAAAGCAAGTAAACAGTGTGTCTGAGAGCTTGTTGGCATCAGCAAATAACCTTCTCATTTATTGAATTTGTCCCTAAACAGTAATGAAATCCCTTTGAAAAATTTAAAGGGGCGGTATTCCTTTAGTTAATGTTAGACCAGTGACCCTGCTTGGTTCTGTGCAGGAACCATAATAGGCACGCCTCCCATGCGGGTGATGTTGGAGGCCATGATGGTGGAGGTGGGCAGCGGTGGCGGGGACGGCGCAGTCTGGAGCTGCAGCTGAGGGTGGCTGTATGTTTGCGGCACTGCCTGGGCCTGGGGCAGCTGGGTGTAGCGCTCGGGCCTGGGCACGGAGCCGCCATTGCTGCCGCCATCAGACAACAGTGGCTGTTCGCGTGGCAGGGTGGTGTTGTTGTTGTAGCTGTAATGAGTGGGGGTGGAGGCCCCCTGGTGGCGGGACGGCCTGTAGCCGGCAGTGCTGCCTGTGGGGGTGATGATGGATGCAGTGTCAGAGGGGGGGCGCTGCGGGTACTGCTGCAGGTGGTGGTGGTGGTGGTTGCTGTGCTGGTGGGAGGGCTCTTTGTGGTGGGGGCTGGAGGCGATGGAGGACAGGGTGCCATTCTTGGAGATGATGTCAGAGCCCATGCCACTCTTAGCCCATGACACACGCTTGGGAGCCTGAGCATCCTCCCTGGAGGACAGACAGATATTAAGGTGGAATGGCAGAGATTACTTTTAAAAATGCATAATTAGACTATAGTAACACTGTAATGGAATATGGTAGTTAGTTTTTGATATCACATGATCTGAAAAAGCAGGGTTCTTAAACAGGCGCTCTCCTCTGACACGGGCAAAACAAAAGCATTGAGTCGATGGAAGGTGCAAGAAGCAGCAACCCCTCAAAAACAGACACCCAGTGCCAGTGATATCATAATCAGCTTAGCTTCAGAAATGTGCAACACCAAAATGTGCATTCCAGTGCAATTCATCCAGTCCAAAAATAAACCCTGCATCATCTGCAAAGGGCCAAAATGGATTTGATTAAAAAGCAGCAGAAACTAAAACTCTGACAAAGGAAAGCATCCCCATCTAGTAGTACACCGGAACCTTCGGCCAGCACAGTTTCTGTTCATTTGATTTAAATAAACATAAATAATGAATATGTAAAGTACATTTCAGTCAGGACCACTAGTGTCAAAAGCAGGCTGATATTTCAGAACAAATCAGGCATCGGTGACAGCAGTTATGACATTGGGGTGGAGATGGGATGTAATGTGGCTTGCAGAGGTGGCAGCAACTGCGGGCAGGCTGAAGCCATTTAAATATATGTTTTATCAATAAATCAGCATTACGAGGGGCTGATCTACCAAAACTGCAGCTCATTCTGAAACGACAGCGTTTGTTTGTCCAAACAGATTTAGGTTAATTGATGAGTCTAAATTGGTTGTTGGCGTTTTAATGTGAATATGAAAGGTTGTCTGTACATTAGGCCTCACTTCAAACTAATGCGCTTCTTTCTAAAATGATCAAATTCTGCTTGGATTTAAGCCACAAGGACTCACTTGATTTCATTGGCCATGTCATCCTCGTTGTCTCTCCTCCTCTTCATGAAGACAAAAGCGAGGCACAAAAGCAGGAGGAAGATGAAGGCGGCCACTGAGCCAATGGTGGCACCAACAATCACCCCCGCTTTACTGGCTGCAATCATGGGACATACAATCATTACATCAAAGAATTTTTTATATAACGTTTTATAAGTAAAATGCAGCAGACTTAGCAAACAGGGATTCTTTAACTTTGAAGCTGTGAAAGTCACTTATATTGATTTATCACATATTTTGTTGCGTATGCAGTTTTCTTATGAAGCCTCAGCCGTTATAAGAGGCAAATGTAATCGTCAAATGAGTTGAATTCAAGTTACTTGAACCCTCAGGCTGATATGATCTTGGTGGAATTAGCAGGATCTGATGTTGTTGTACAGCAGAACTAATAGAGAGATGTGAATTGAAGCTAAGGCTACACTGATAGGTGCTGTTTGTGCTGAGTGTGACTGTTCGATAACAGCGTATGTGACTATATGGGTCATGTGACCTGTTTATAGGTCAGGTTTGTCCCTCTGGTAAAGCAGCGGCTACGAGTCCAGTGTGACACGTAGAGATTCCAGAGTTTCTGAGATTGTCCAGGCTGATCTGAAGTCTGTGTTTTGTCTCCACTTTATGGTGATACAGATACCTGCATGACCATGGATTTCCTTCTCCACTCCAGAATGTGGAACAACAATTACACAAACACATACTGGGTCCCAATGATCAGCCTGCCAACAGACACCACAACCTTATTGTATGTTCTTATTAATAAACTGTAACCAGAGTTACACTTGCTGCGTACAGGTGGCAATCTCCAGGGCGATGACGCAGGTCTGGAACCCCGCCGAGTTGTTGGCTGTGCACTCATATATCCCCGACATGTTGCTGCTCAGGTTGTTCAGCTTCAGGATGCCAGTTTTCTCATCTAAAACAGCAGTTCACAGAACTACAGTCAAACACGCATGCAGACACATATTCACTGTGTATTTATAGATACATATGCACACACAGGGGCATGCGGGCGCATACAGGACAGCATGCTAGTCTAGAGATGATTGCATCGCTTTGCTCTGAAGACATGAAGACATACGCTATATTTAAACTATTGATAAATCTACTCTCCAGATGATAATTCATCTTTAATGTTTGGCTGTGGCTATGATTGTCATCTATTAATAACACTGACTAAGGAAAAATAAGTATTAGTGGGGAGTATGCTGTTAAATCACTGATTTATTATTGTAGGGTCTTCACCTTACGATATAAAACACCTTGAGTGATTGTTGCTATATAAATAAAACTGAACTGAATTGATCAAATTCCTACACCGTGCTTCATTGATTAGTTTATTATCATCCATAAGAAAACATTTAAAAATATTTTAATAAGCCAATTCAATTCAGCTTAATTAAATTCAGCTTTATTTGTATAGTTCCAGCTCACTGCTTTACACTGAAAGGTAAAGACTCACATGATCCCCAATGAGCACCTATGAGGGGCAGCCATATGCTACATATATTAGACATACACTTTCATTGAATTTAATTCCCCTACTGTATATGATGCCAGTTAGAAATAATAGTTACCTCAAGGCAGTTTATAATGAATGTTAAAGATGCTACAGTATTGGAGAAAGAACCCAAGCATGCCCCTCCATGAATCACCACCTTATTGTGGTGAAGGGGTTTGTGCATCCCGGTGATCCCAGGGGGTATGTGGTCTGGGGGCTTTTGCCCCCTGGTAGGGTCTCCCAAGGCAAATTGGTCATGGGTGAGGGGCCAGACAAAGAGCTATTCAGATGATCCTTATGACAGAAAGATCAGGGCGAGGAAGGGGAGCACAGTGGCAGCCATCTGCCAGCTGAACAGCTATTTGGTTGGGGTGTGAGGGGATTTACACAAATGTAAGTATGCAGTCTTTGATGTGTTGCTGGGACACAACAAGGCAGTTGTTTATTAAGCTGCAGGAAAAGAATGAACCCAATTAATTAAGAGAACACATATTGAAGATGAATTGAGATTACATGCCCAATCTTTTCTGTTATCAAGAGCAACTTATAACTATAACATTCCTTTAACATGATTTCTTTCACAAAAGGCTGCTGAAAACCTTTTTCATTACACAATTTATATCATTTTCCATAAAAGCCAGATCGAATCAGTCCAATATAGGAATCGGCAAGAATTCTAGTTGGAATATATCAGTTACCCAGTACGTCTCCTGCTATTACTGAAAATTATTGCACCTCTATTTTGAAATATGCTCTGAGTATTCTGAAAGACAGTGTGGAGACCGCTTTTTCTACCAATACACAATTATCAGATTTCAATAAACTCAGTGATGGAAAAAATAAAAAGTCTTTCTTTCCGTGCACTCACTGAGCATGGGCGAGAAGAAGACCTCAGAGGTGGGGCTGGTTTTCTTCCACTTGTACACAGGGACGGGTTTCCCAGAGCTGGACACGCAGTTCAGAGTGACGTTTCCTTTCGGCACCGGCTTCCCTGACAGAAAGCACTTTGGAGTAGAAGGAGGGACTGAGGGGAGAGGATTGCAGAAATGTTTGTTGTGAGATTTTCTGTTTCACTGTTTCACACTGAATCTGAAAATTACAGGTGTGAGACAGGTGAGTTTTTTACCCTTCACATCCAGCGTAAACAGAGCAATAAGACCAGGATTTATAACCTGGCAGGCAAAGCTCCCTGAATCTGACTCCTGGGTGTTGTTGATGTAGATCGACACATCCTGTGAGGGCATTTTATTGAGGAAACCAACGCGGCCCTTAAACCGTTCGCTAACCTCATTCACGACATTTGTGCTGTAGCTGATGACCTGTTCCTGAACAAGCAGCACATGAAACAAAAACAGAAGATTAAAGAGGTTTAATTTTTTTTTTTTTTTGCAGTAAGCACGACAACATGTATTTGTCCACATCTGCGCATGACAGAGGACACTGCTTCACTGCCATCCACATCAGTGTGATGGATGTGGCGTTTATCCCTGACATTTGTAATCCCGGCATCTCCTGCTTAGAAAATTGTGATTGTTTGAGAGTTACATGAAACTAATTTGTTTCTACTGATAAAGTCTTCTCATGCAATCATCTTCTGCACATTCGATCTGGTTCTTCTATAGAACAACATGCCTCATTCACACACATTCATACTCATACTTGGAGATCAACTTGGGGTTCAGTATCTTGCCCGGGGACACTTTGGCATGCACACTGGAGCCAGGATCAAACCGCCAACCTTCCGATTAGTAGATGACCTCCTCTACCTCCTGAGCTACAGCCACCCAATGTAGTTAGCTAGTTACATTTTAGCTAACTAGCTAGATACAAATAAAATAGTACAATACAAACAACATTGTTAAAAGTACCACATGGCTCACAGTGAAGGCCTTATAATGTGAGGCAGTGCATTTTTTTTATACCAGAGTAATAAAATAAAAATAAAAGGAAGGTTAAAAAAAAGAAAAAATTTGGACTGAGATTGTGCAAAACAGAATTCTAGCAAACAGTAATGCAAATGACATTAATACTTAATTTGTGCACAATAAATCTAAAAAAAACAACAGCAAATTCAATTTAATTCAATTTTATTTGTATTTTAACAGGAAGAAACCTCCAGCAGAACCAGGCTCACGGAGGGGGGGGGGGTCATCTGCTGAGAGGGGGGAGAGCCAGAGATTAATAACAATTAATGATTAAATGCAGAGTGGAGTATAGACAAAATAAATAAGGTGAATGAAAAGAAACAGTGCATTGTGGGACCCCCCCCAGCAGCCTAGGCCTATAGCAGCATAACTAAGGGAGGGTTCAGGGTCACCTGATCCAGCCCTAACTATAAGCTTTATCATAAAGGAAAGTTTTAAGCCTAATCTTAAAAATAGAGAGGGTGTCTGTCTCCTGAATCCAAGCTGGGAGCTGGTTCCACAGAAGAGGGGCCTGAAAGCTGAAGGCTCTGCCTCCCATTCTACTCTTAAGTATCCTAGGAACCACAAGTAAGCCAGCAGTCTGAGAGCGAAGTGCTCTGTTGGGGTGATACGGTACTATGAGGTCTTTGAGATAAGATGGGGCCTGATTATTCAAGACCTTGTATGTGAGGAGAAGGATTTTAAATTCTATTCTAGATTTAACAGGGAGCCAATGAAGAGAAGCCAATATGGGAGAAATCTGCTCTCTCTTTCTAGTCCCTGTCAGTACTCTAGCTGCAGCATTTTGGATCAGCTGAAGGCTTTTCAGGGAGCTTTTAGGACAGCCTGAAAATAATGAATTACAATAGTCCAGCCTAGAAGTAATAAATGCATGAATGAGCTTTTCAGCATCACTCTGAGAAAGGATGTTTCTAATTTTAGAAATATTGCGCAAATGCAAAAAAGTGGCCCTACATATTTGTTTAATATGTGCATTGAAGGACATATCCTGGTCAAAAATGACTCCAAGATTTCTCACAGTGTTACTGGAGGCCAAAGTAATGCCATCCAGAGTAAGTATCTGGTTCGACACCATGTTTCTACAGTAAAAGAACTTCAGTTTTATCTGAATTAAGAAGGAGGAAATTAGAGGTCATTCAGGCCTTAATGTTTTTAAGACATTCCTGTAGCAAGAAGGTTTAATGCAGAAATATTTTAAATGTTCTTGCTTAAAAATGATTGTACAATTTTATAGAAACTTCCTGAAGTGCTCTTTGTGGCAGTGGGTTTGATCAGTCTAAGGGAGGATGAGCTCTGCTATCTTGGTAGTGTGGAATTAACAATTAAGATTTGTATTATATTACACTGGGCAACAATTTTTTACTTTTTGAATGTTGTCTAGATTTCTACAACTGATTTATGGTATTTTTGCACTGCTGAATCAGGAAATAGCATCCGTTTTTCTCCATCAGGTTAGGTTTTTGTGCTAAGTTGATTTGAAAACAAATCAGATCTTGTGACAAAATCGATTACATTTTTGTGGCATTATCAGCTGATTTTTGTCAACACATATCATCCTAAATATGTTTTTAAAAGAAAAAAATGTTTTTCCAACAATATATATTGATTACCTGATAGAAACATTGATTACTGTAAACTGAATGGTGGGCAATGATTAAAGGTAAGTACACATAAATTGCATGTTGCTTCACCATTGTTCAAACTTCAGGGCTTGAACTTCCATTTCTTCGAACTCCTGGAATGCCCAGCGGCAGGGACTCCATCTCTTTCATGTCCTGATGGAATCTCTCCCCCTGCTCGTCACTCATTGAACCCAGGTTCTCAGGAAACCGGACCATATGTGAAAATAGGTAGTGCATCTTGACGCTCATGTTACAGTCCAGGTTTCTGAAAGCAGTCAGCATGTTGTTGACAAGTTCTGCGTAGTTTCTGGCCTTATTGTTGCCAAGAAAGTTCTTCACTACCAGATCAAATGCCTTCCACGCTTCCAGTTCCACTTCGTTCACTGAGTTTTCGAACTCTGGATCTCTGATGAGCTGACGGATCTGAGGATCGTCAAAGATGCCAGCTTTCAACTTCTCCATGGTCAATCCTGGAAAAGCCTGGCACAAGTAAGTGAAACAGTCACCATCCTTGTCCAGAGCCTTGGTGAACTGCTTCATTAAGCCGAGCTTGATGTGCAGTGGTGGGAAGAGTATTCTGTCTCTGTCCACCAGAGGGTCGTTGATGATGTTCCTTTCTTTGCAAGGCACCAATTCCTCCCGCACAGGCCAGTCCTTCTTCGTGTAATGCTGAGCACGGTCCCTACTATCCCACATGCACAGAAAACATGGGTACTTGGTGAAGACAGACTGTTGTCCCAACAAAAAGTTCACCATCTTCAGGTCAACACAAATAAACCACTTATGCTGATCATAACCAATTTTCTCCAGCACATATTTCACCGCTTAATACTTCTCCTTCAGTGTAGTTGAGTGAGCGATGGGTACAGAGGCAAACTTTCCTATACACTTCGTGGGGCGGCTTCCCCATTAACTTTAGTTTTGATCCACCAACTTTATGCTTTGCCGCACCAATTTTTGGAAGACTTTGAGGTTTTATGACTTCAAACTGATCCCTTTTCAACATAATCACCCAGAACTATCGGACCTGAATACTTCTTGTCATTAAAGTAATCATTTCCAATCAAAACAATTATTCGACATCGCATTTTACCCCACCAACTTCTTCTAAAATGCTCCACACATGCGTACATGTGAACAAAAACGTAAAAAACGACATGTGGCCATAGCTCAAAAACTTGACCTGATTGAGCAAAACCAATGTGATTTTTGGATTCAGCGCATCAGATTCGTCCTAAATGAGCTGAAAAAACACAGACAACAAATTTGTTGTTGACCAGTGATCAGTGTTTGGATGGCTTTAAGAAGTGCTTTGAATCTGTGATAATGATGTGCAGCAGAACACAAGGTGGAAACTGATCCAAAAATGCAAACTATGCTAACAGTAATAAAATAGAACAGCTTTATTGTCATTATATGTCACATATAATGAAATTGCAGGTGCTTCTCCCATTGGTCACCTACTGATCAGAAGGCCGGCAGTTCAATTCCTGGCTACTCCAGGCTGCATGCCAATGTATCCTTGGGCAAGATACTGAACCCCAAGTTGCTCTCCGATGCAAGCGTTGGAGCGTGAATGTTAGATAATAAAAGCGCTTAGCTTAGTTAATCATGGAAGTGCTTGTGTGAAACTGTAAATGTAAACATGTTGTATAAGTGCTTTGAGTGCTCAGATAGAGTAGAAAAGCGCTATATAAGAACTAGTCCATTTACCATTGTGCGACATATAAAGTATATAAAAGCAGAATAGAATAAATAAGACATAAAACACATTGTACGCATATGTTTAAGTTATATTTACACAACTAAGGAATTTTATTTACACAGCTAAGGAAAATATCACAATAATAAATATACTTATCAGGAATATGAGTATGGATGTGTATGAGTGGTATGGGTATAGATGTGTGTTAGCAACTGTTTGGTAGGTATTGCAGAGAGTATAATCAGAAGTACTGCACAATTCACATGATGGAGACACTGTCAGAGTGAACATCCATTTCAGTGGTTTAATGTTCTGATGGCTCATGGGAAGAAACCATTTCTTAGCCTGGATGTGCGGGCTTTCGTTGACCTAAATCGTTTGCCAGAAGGCAACTGTTCAAACAGGTGATGCGCGGGGTGGGAGGGATCATTGAGAATTGTCGTGGACATTCTCAGGCATCTGAAGCCAGCAAACTGCACCATGGAGGGCAGCCAACAATTTTCTGGGCTGTGTTTATGATCCACTGGAGAGCATGTCTGTCTACAGCCGAGCTCCCAGCGTACCAGGCAGAGATGCAGTATGCGATCACACTCTCGATGGTGGATCAGTAGAAGGTCACCAACAACCTCTGATCCAGTTTGTTCTTCCTGAGGACCGTCAGGAAGTGTAATCTCTGCTGGGCCTTTGCCATCACTGCATTGGTGTTGACAGACCAGGTCAGCTTCTCTGATATGTGGAATCTGAAGGAGGCCACTGTCTCCACCACATCCCCATTGATGTAGAGAGGGGTGTGGTTCACTCTGGTCCTTCGGAAGTCTACAATGATCTCCTTGGCTTTTGAGGTGTTCAGCAGTAGGTTGTTGGCTACGCGCCACGTGGATGATAGGTGAGAGCCCAGCCTCGCTGACTGTGGTCTGTCAGTGAAGTTCTTTATCCATGCGCAGGTGGAGGTGGGGAGATGCAGGTCCAGCAGTTTTTTTAATGAGAATGTCCAGGATGATTGTATTGAAGGCTGAATTATAGACATAGGTCTCGGGTTGTTCCAGGTGGCTCAGCGTCGATTGGAGGGGGAGGATGATGGCGTCCTCGGTGGAGTGGTTTGCCCTGTAGGCAAACTGATGGGGATCAAATGCTGTGGGGATTTTGTATGTGCATGCTACCAGTACCTTACCAGGTATCCCATATGGACCAGCCGCTTTCCTTGGGTTTACTAACCTGAGCTCATGCCTCATGCTGGTGAAGGGTCAGTGAGGTAGTAAGGCTGCTATAGGCTGGGGGAGGGGTTGATGGCCAATTGTTTAGTTCCTCAGCCAGTGAAGCATCGGCTTTAACAGTAGAGATGGTGCTGCCTCTGTAGTTGGTGATGTGGTTTATTCCCTGCCATACACCCAGATAAGGTGAATCTACTTTAAAAAAAACAAAACAAGGTAACTCGTTGCCTTAAATTTTTTAAGTAATTAAGTATTAGTTGAATAAGTGCAGTGGACTATGTTCATTGTACTTGAGGCCCTTTTGGAATGGAATGAAAGATTTAAGTTGAATGTACTAGTAACAGAGTTTCAGTAACTGAAGATACTTAGTTTTCTCCATTACCAGGGCTAACACAGAGAGATTTGTCTGACCACAAAAAACTGTTTTCCACTTTGCCTCATTCCCTTTAAAATGAACTTTTGGCACAGATAAGACAGCAGCGTTCCTGGATCGTGTTCACATATGACTTCTATTGTGCAAGAAAGAGCTTTATCCCGTATTCATGGATGGCACACCGAACAGTGCTCACAGACAGTGAATTCTGGAAGTGTTCCTGAGCCCATGCAGTGATTCCCAAGACAGAATTACAGCTGGTTGTAAAGCAGTGACACCTGAAGGCCCAAAGATTACAGCTCTCCAATAGTGATTTTCAGCCTTGTTGCTTGTGCACAGAGATTTCTCCAGATTCTCAGAATCTTTTGATATGTACACGATGAGATGTACTCTAGATGATAAGACTTCAGAATTTTACATTGAGGAACATTTTAAAATTGTTACACAATTTTTAGACACAGTTTTTTTTAAACAACAAAGGTTCTGTAAAAAAAACGGTTGATCTTTACTTCTGAGAAATCTGCCTCTCTGAGATGCTTTTTTATAAAAAATACAATCATGTTACTGACCTGTTGTCAATTAAACTAATTAGTTTCAAACTGTTTCATTTTAGTACCACTTACTTTTACAGCCTTTGTTGCCCCGTCCCAACATTTTCTCAGTACATTTTCTCAGTTTAGACATTTGATATGTTTTCTATGTTTAATTGTGAATAAAATATAGGTTTATAAGATTTGCAAATTATTGCATTCTGTTTTCATTTATATTTTACACAGCGTCCCAACTTTTTGCACCTAGGTTATAAATGACTGCAGAGAGAAATAACAGGGAATAGGTACATGCCCCCTTCTTGTCCATCAGAGATTTGGTCTTATTGGCACTAAGGCACTAATGTTATTGAACCATGATTAAAAGTTCTTAGCTGTCACTCTCCCTAATTAAATGTAACACAAACTCAGCACACAAACACATATTTTAATCATGTAAGATTAAACATCCTCTTCAATGAATGTGCCGCAGTAACAACTTAAAAAATCTCTGGGGTAGAAAATGCTAAAATACAGTAAAAGGTAAAGGTGTCCCCACACTGTAACCAATCAGAAGAAACGAACATTGAAGTTTCAGAAAGAGGATGAAGTGGCTGCAAGACTCACGTACACATATTTATGATAATCACACAAAACTACAAAACTCAACTAAGGAGCTGGAAACACGTACAACACGTTCTTTTAATGATTTTCTCCATATTACTGGATGATTATATCACACAGAGAAAACTGATATTAGCAAACATCATTTTTCAAATTTTAGTTACTGTGTCAGAGGGGAATACCTCACTTTAGCCACTTGGCGGTACAACAGTCTAACATAAAGCTCTCTGCAGAGACTGCAGCAGTTCTGATTTGTTCTTTTCATTCATTTTTTGGCTGCAAACAGTAAAGCAGAGTGAGACGGTGAGCCGCCGTCCAAAAAAACAACAAAAACTCTCTGACTCCACTGCCTCTTTTCCCTCTCTCTGAGTTCTCTTTCTCCCCCTCTTTCTATTTGATTGTGATCCTCTTTTGGGGCCATCCATCTGCTCAGCTCAGTGATGTCACCTGGGTGGATATGTAAGCTGGCCCACAGTCAGGCCTCGAGATGATGTAAAAAAGTGTTGCATTCAGGTGGGCTTACTTACTGAAACAATTACTTCAAACTCTGATGTGGAAAAACACAAACACACACACACACACACACACACACACACACACACACACACACACACACACACACACACACACACACACACACACACACACACACACACACACACACACACACACACAGCTCATATAAAGAAAGCTTTAACCCTTTTTTTTCCTTGGATTAATTTCTAAGGGTTTACAAAGTAAGAGCTTTACCAGATTAACAGCATGAGCACAGCAAACATTATTTCTAAGTGTATTTATTTCCTTACCAGCTGGGTGCTGCCAACACCAAAGTTCCAGATGATGGTGTTGGTGTTGGGGTCGCTGCCGGTGTACGAAGCCCTCAGCTCCACGTACTGACCCTTAATCGCTTCTATTTTGGATTGGGGCGCAACAATTTTGGCCCATATACCTGGATGAAGGAAGACAGGGAAAAAAAATTCATGATCAGGTTATCATCATGTTATTCACTTTAAGCTATTTGTACCACTGAAGCTGCTGCAGGGAACATGCTTTGGATTGTTTTTTATCTCTCATATTTAATATGTCACCTAAAACTGCACAGTTAGCATTCCTGAGCTGTTGTGTCTGACAATGAACCTCTGACACTGTCAGGAATACCTCACTTTTTACCTCTCTGCATCCACTGCATCTACCCGAGACATTATAAAACATCCTCATCTATATGAAACCTGTATAAATAATTAGTCAAAAGAAACAGGTATGCTATTTTGAAAATATGTTTTGGTTATGCACCAACATTCCATATTTCATGGTTAAGTCTTTCAAAATGTTTGTATTCACTGTCTTTCTTTTAATTATGTGATATAAGAACTGATTTTCTGATTGGAGGCTTTAAAGGATGAAACGAGAAGCTGAACTGTCACCGTCAGATGTAATGTGCATTTACGGCCACAGAGAGGCAGCAGAGCGCCAAAACACAACTGCAGCACAGAAATAAATGAGAAAAATAATAACTGAACTACATGTTTATACTTACATATTTAAGTGACATTATTATTATTTATTGTGTAACATATTCATTCAAGTAGGTGATAAATATGAGACATATGACAGAGGCTGTAATCCTCAGTAGCTGACTGTGTGTAATTTGTGTTTACTGTAATCAAAGCTTTTCTCTGGAGAATGTCAGCCTCTCCTATAAAATGAGGATGGTTTGAATCATGGTACTAGCCAGCAGAAAGTATCTTATCACAGTCATATGCTAAAGTAGAATAGGAGGCAGGTCTTCAGCTATCAGACCCTTCTCCTGTGGAACAAACTCCCAGATTGGATTCGGTGGGACAGACACGCTGCCTACTTTTAAGATTAGACTTAAAACTTTACTTTTTTATAGTTAGGGCTGGATCATGTGACCCTGAACCATCCCATAACCATAATTATACTGCAGTGCTTAGCCTGCTGGGGGTTTCCTACTGTCACCAGGTGCTTGCTCATAGAGGATTGTGTGATTATTGGGGTTTTAGGGTCTTTAGCTTACAATATAAAGGGCCTCGAGGCAGCTGTTGCCATGAATTGGCAAATGAAACTGAACTCAACTGAATTGGAACACTTCTACTGCTCGTATCTAGAGGAGAGGGTCACCTTTCAGACCGTAGTCCTCAAATGATCCTCCTTTTAACCAACACTGAGGACAGGCGCACCTGGGACATGGCTGCCAGCCCTACAGTGTGTGTGCGTGTGTGTACTCATCAGAAACCATGGCATGTAGAAATGTGAAAGGTGTAGGCACATTATAAAAAACTGATGGGGTTCCTGTGTGTGTGTTATTGACATGAATGTCCAATGAAAAGAGGGAAATCTTAGCAGCGACGACCACTTACATGAACACTCTTCATCCCCCACACTGCACTTGCAAATAGACATTTTGAAACGAGCTGTTTACACACTCATGCGAGCCATGCATAATGGATTAGCCTGCATCAATGTAGTGCACAGCAGTACCTTCCTGCTAATTAGTACCATCATTTAGATGAAGCTCCTCACTACTGCTGCCCTGGCTAAGCCTTCCAAAGCAGAAACCTGGATGCCAAGGCACATGACGCGTGTTTATTAAAATCCTCACTACTGAAATAGTTTCTTCAGGCTACCAGAATTTGAACCTGA
The DNA here is from genome assembly GCF_007364275.1 of Archocentrus centrarchus. Lineage (NCBI taxonomy): Eukaryota > Metazoa > Chordata > Actinopteri > Cichliformes > Cichlidae > Archocentrus > Archocentrus centrarchus. Next base: position 36,409,413 of record NC_044359.1, on the reverse strand, counting down.
CCTCAGAAAACCTACTGATTTTAGTTTTTTATACATTTTTTATACTGAGTATTTGGGCTTTTCATTCTTTATTGTCAATTAACTGCATTAAGGCCACTTGGGAGCAACAGAAACAAACCGTGAACACTTTTCTATATTCACCAGCTAGTCTCTGCCAGGTCGCACCCCCCCCGTGGCTGAAAGCTACAGAAAGCTAAACAGTGAGGTGAAACCAATTATAAAAGATGGCAAAGCTTTTGCAACCAATCAAAATCAGTCATAGCGTGAAGTGCATGACCTTGACATCTCTTATGCTTTCTTGCTTCTGCAGCTCTAATTTATACAGGTGAAATGAGAATACACCTTGCAAAGAGGTCTCTACAGAGAGGAGGTGTAGGCATCAGTTTCTCTGTCACTGTGGAGAGGGATGGAGCAGATAAGTGACAGGGATGAGAGAATGTGTAGGCTATCCTCCTTTGGGAACACTGCTTCTAACAAAGAATCACACTAATGAAGGCATGAGAGAGAGTGGATAAGAGGATGAAGAGGAAGGCTAGTGTAAGAATAAATGTTGCTAAAAAAAGGGTGAGAGGAGAAAACAAGAGAAGGAGAGATTCATTGTGTCAATGGCTCTTTTTAGGCGCTAAGAAGATTTGCTGAAACAGTGAGGCAGACCTGTTGTTTGGAGAGGTGCTGACTGATGGATGGATGGTTGGATCAGTGGACATGAAGAGATGACAGAAAGAGGCTTAAACATAAATGCAATGAGTCACTGTGGAGTGGTTCTCTGATGATTGCTTTAAGCTTGTAAGGGACTCCACTGAGAGGCTGCTGCATGTCTCACAGACGGGATGAAGGGAAGGAAGAGAAAAGGAGAATCTCTGGGACAGAGAAGATTTTACTAAAGCTAAAGCAGCAACAAGAGGTCTGGCAAGGTTTATATTTAGAACAGATGTAAAGCTAGATCACAGAATAGTATGCAACTGTGGAAAGTGTTCTATTTTACAGAAATCAGAAAACCCAGCAGTGGCTAAGTTTTCTTTTAAAGCTAAGAAGTTTGAGAAAACACCTAGCCCAAATCCTTTCAAATCTTTGGAGTAAGACTTCTGCACACAAGACTTCCCAGCAGGGATAACCCGACACAAACATTTCATTGGGGGAAAATGGGCCAAATTTTCAGCTCCTCGTTAGTGTGGATGAGCAGCTCTTCACGATTTAGCCTGATCACATGGGCGTTTTCCCACCATAAAAATCTTGCCAAGTGCTGCTTTAAGAAGATTTCCTGACAGAAATCCTTCCTGATTCCAATGAGAGTGCACTACAGTGGAAATAAAAAAATAAAATAAAAAATGTATGGAGAGCTGGAAAAAGGCAGGAAAAATAGAGAAATGAACAAGGCCACAGGGAATCACATTCATAACATTCACTCTTAATTTGGTCAGTGATTCACAATCTCTCCCACTGTGGCAGGTCTGAAATCCACTCTGCAGGCTTCATGACAATTGGCTTTAAATATTCCATGGTGACTGATGGCATGGGAGATGGGAGCGTGTTCGCTGAAGGAAGTAATGAGGTCTGGATGGGTCTCACTGGATCTAATAGTGCTATTTCACTAAGTCTGATATAACAAGGTGTTTCATGGTTAGCTGGACCAGCTTTAATTCATCTTTCTGTCTCAACAGGTAAGTGTGTACTTTTACAGTTCCTTCACTATGTGCAGACAACGCACTGGAAGGTGGATAGTGACATGGTGCCTGTGTGCTATAGTCCTGCTGATAACAACACTGAAAAGGTACAAACTATCAAAACTAGTGATCTGTATAACTGAAGTTTATAACTATGTATATATTTTAATCATTTTTCTTTCTCTATACAAACTAATACCTACAAAATCTGAACAAACACTCATCGTGCATCAGCTAAATAAAAATAGTTCCTTTTTTTTCACTTGAAAAATAATAAAGCAAGACTTTACGCTAACTGAAGCACTGTGTTTTACTCTTGTTTTAATAGATTGTGTTAATGTGTTCTCAGGCTCTCTGTGAGCTACAGACAAATTCCTGCCTGGTGGAGAACACTGCACAACAATGGTGCAGCACATATTTGGGAAAAGCCACAGTAAAGACTGCACATTTGATGCTTTATCTTCTAAATTTTTGTTATTTTAATAGAACTGCCCCCCCCCCCCCCCACACACACACACACACACACACACACACACAAAATTAAACTGGGTGAGTGGATCCAGTTGAATTCAAAGTCTGCCTGCATGGCCGTGACAGCTTGTCAACTGTCAACTAATTGGCATTACAGTGTAATGCCAATTAGTGACTGTTAGTCACCCCTGGTGAATGGAAAATCAGTCTAGTTTATTATGCAGCACCACCACTTTGCATTTACCCATTCACATCTGCAGCCAAGTGCTTACTATCTAACATTCACACACATTCATACTCCGACATCAGGGAGCAACTTGGGGTTCAGTATCTTGCACAAGTATACCTTTGTATGCAGACTGGAGCAGCCAGGAATTGAACCACCAACCTTCCGATTAGAAGATGACCTGCTCTACCTCCTGAGCCACAGCCACCCCGGATTAAATGATGGTTAAATGCAGACATAAAAATACATAAGTGAATGCAGTCTCAGACACTATGACTAAAACCTCAGCTGAAACTGTCATCAGATGCTTCAGTCGAACCTCAGAGCCAGAGTCTTTGCTTTGATGAAAATAGTGTGCAGTGTGTGAGTTCCTGCATGTGCTAGTCGGCTAATTACAGGAAACCCTTCGGACTGATGCCTGTTTACTTCTACAGGCCTCACTGTAGATAAAGCGGAAGCCAAGCAGGCTTTGATAAGGATGACCTTAACTAACGTATTTCATGCTGAAATACGGGTGGAGTGGGTCATTTGCTTCCTGTCATCTTATCAGCTGCTTTGGGTAAAGTGCAAGAGCAAGTGAGCTACAGAAGAAGAGAAACTGAGTGTCAAAGGTAAGCGATGCCTCTATTGCAATTACATCTTACAATCAAATACATCTGTTCATAGTGTCTAACTTGAAGAAGTAACTCCATGAAAGCAAGAGTGGCAGAAGATGGAATTGAGATCTTGGATATGGATGATCAGGAGTGACAAGGAGTCCAGTGTTCTAAAGATGTCCCCATGGAAGCCCTCTGAACCCTGTCTCTGGGGGACGGGTGGAGATGCAATGTCATGCTCTTTCTCATGGAGATGAACCTCCCCTGATAAGGCTTCTATCAGTTTCTGTAGATCTGAGGTTGGATTGGTGGTTCCGCTGTCTATAGAGTAGGAGCAAAAATCTTAAAGATGAGGAGTCAGATTAGAAGATAAATGCATGCCATCCGGTTGAAAGTCTTTCCTGTTTGCCTTTATATGTGAAGAAGCTGATGTGAGGTGTAGCAGATGCTTTTAGGCCAATGGAAAACATTAATTTGGTCCCAAAAACACACTGTGAGAGCTATTTCTTACTGACGTGTTTCCCCTGCAGTAAGGTGCAGCTTGGCTCTGTCGGTGCTATATGTCTATATAGTCGACACCTGTCAAGAGACATCTGGTCTGATATGTACAACTAAACAGCTGATATCAAGAGTTGTAAATTAACTTAGGCTTACATTCTCAACAACTGCTTAAAACTACTGACTTCACATACCTGTCAATACAGTATGTGTTCATTCCAAACATGGGGGAGCTGGCAGCAACTGCTCACGCTGCCTCGTTTCCTGTGTTAAAGTATTTTGCATTATCATAAATATTCCTTCAAACAAAACCAACGAGCTAAAAGATTATAACCGCCCTGCCCAAAATGCTGGAGGTCCTTTGTCCAAGCACCCAAACATGGACTCGACAACACCTGTAAAGATTCCTACATCTGGTATCTGGCACCAAGAAGCTACTGGCAGTTTCGTAGTCCCTCCATGGCATCAAATGATCAATACTGACAAGTCTAGAGCTGTATAATATTCACATGAAGTGAAAACTAAAATATTAAGCCAAAGTGGAATTGTAAAATATAATCCAGGCTAAAAGTAACACAGTTGCTGCAGTCAGTGACAGAAAGCTGGGAAAATGCTGACTAAGAATACAGAACAAACCAGAAAGTAGGCTTATAAAAAGTAGCCTACAGGACTTTAATGGTCTCAGTTTTGCAGAGAACAATAAAACTGCATTGCAGACAGCTGTCCTGGTCCTGGGCCGGCAGCCCAGTGTTTTATGTTCCTCTTGTGTAGTTGTTTGTAGGTTCTTCTGGTTTCCCTGTGTTTCTGTGTGCTGGTGTCTGTTATCCCTCCTCTATCAAGTCTCCGGTGTTGTGTTTCAGGTGTCTGTGTCTTCCCTGTTTACTTGCTTCCCCGTCTCATGTCAGTCTGTGTTGTAGTCGGGTGGTTAGTTATGTTTAGATCCCCTCTGTGTGTGTCAGTCTGCCTAGGTGTCAAGTCTGCATGTATCATGTTAGGTTACTTCCTGTTTTATCTTGGTAAGTCTTTGGTCCTTGTGCCTGTGTGTATACTGTCTGTGTTTTCACTTTGTTCTTGTCGTGATGTCGTCATAGCGTTGCCCCCGCTGTGTGCTTTCCCTCTGTGATTAGCTTTTGCTGCTGGCCTGCCCAGTCTGTTCCCTGTGTTTTCCAGCAATAAAAGCTGAGATCCAGTGTTTAAGTCTGTCTTCAGTGTCTGTCTCCACCTGCACACACAGCGTTACACGACACCAGCAGCAAAAAAAAAAAAAAAAAAGAAGAAGCAGTGGCCAGAACATGATGATCAGGAACATAACCTGCTCCAGAACAGGTGCAGTCAAGTATAAGCTGCTAACAGGTGATGTTTTAGTGACCCAGGGTTGAAGCTGTTGCCTCATGAGGTCCAAAAGCAAGCTATAAACTCGAGCTGACAAACTGCTTGTATCTGGGACCAAAGTGGGAGGAAAAATAATGATAACTGCAAACATTCACATGTTCTTCACATGTGAATAATGTAAATACATGCATTCAAATAATTCTCAGGTTTCACTGCATACAAATCTTTAGTCATTCATCACTTAAACCATATAATAGTGCTAAAACAAGCACATTAACATTCCCTTTTTACTTTGTACTGAATTTGGTCACTTCACACATTCACAGCAAACGTGACACGAGGAAAATGCTTTCACTTCGTCTTTCATGGCCTCACCTCTAATTTGTAAACTCTTCCCTGTCCCGGTGTATTAATAGGTGATAGCTCATATTTTAAAGAAACTTAACCAACAAGAACAGTCTGCACTTACATATTGCATATTTTCAACAAAAGTATGACTAACGCTGATGCATTCTCCAACTTAAAAAAATCTGCATATGCGAAAATGAGAAAAACGGCAGCATAAATAATATTTTTGTTTATAAAACAGAAAAGCAAAACTGCGCAGTTTTGCTTTTGAAAACAGACAACTATAATATGATCCACCAGGCCTGCAACAAAGCAGTAACAAACGATTGTATCAGTATTTCCCACAACGGTGCTTTTAAACTTGAAGGAAATCACGCTTTGACACATACGGTTATTACTGATACTGACTGAACAGATGTGGTGTGTTCAACAAGACAGAAAAATGAGGTTTTTTTCCACATTTAAGTATTGTATTGGCCAGTTCCACTGAGATCCAGAGGCTTTTTGTAAAGTGTAACATTAGCAGCACATTAATGCACAGAAAGAACAAAAGCACCATGAATAATAGATGTGAGTAAGATGAGAAGAAAAAGACAGAAGCAGTGGCACAGTCCAAACATCTGATCTAAATTCTTTTAGAATACTTTAAGAAGAAATTCAAGGAGGAAACTAAAAAGTGAATCCATGCTGAGTTTTTTAAAATTAAATTTAAGATGTCCAGTATCCTCAAAACATTCAAAACAGGCCATCAATCAGAGACAAAGAAGATCCAAAGCAAAAAGGTCCCCTCTCTCCAAACCAATGGCTTTGCTCTATTCACCTCACATACAGAGAAATAATCCCAAATCATCTCATTAAAATGAGAAGTATTCTTCTGATTCTCACTACTCAGCCCATCCAGTCCTCAGAAAAATAGAAATTTAAGAGTTTTTACACACACTATTTCTCAATCACACCGAGGGCTCAGAGCCACAGACTGAGGCAGAGCTCATCATCTGATAACTGTGCGAGTGCCGCTCCTCACAGGGTAATTAAAGCAGACACACAGTGCTGGGAATGCTAGAGAGAGGACTGTGTCATCTCCTTCTTTCAGCAGCCAAACTACCAGCCACTCAAAAGGCTGGATGCCCTGAGAGTGACAGAAGAGAGGAGGACAAAAGTAGCTCCTTAATTGGTAGAACAGAGATAGTGAAAGGCCAGGAGGGTTTATGTATATGCCTTCAAACTACCTACCATACATATCCATGATCCTGGACTCGTACCGTCTCCATCACCAGCTGCAAACACATCTGGGGATGCAAACTGAATTCTTATGCAGCCTGTGTTCTGACTGCTAATTATAAAGAGACACAGTTAATATGTTCTCCTGCTGTCCTTCTGCATTGTCCTTGAGAGCATGTATCAGCATGTGTGACCTTCAGTACTTTTTAAAGTATTTGTACTTGAAGTCACCAGGATCAGAGAGTGCTTACTGTAACTGCAGTGCATGAAAAACTAGTTAAGGATGAAGTGTTCATCGCAGCAACCTTTAGCCAATGAAATCTGTTCTTTCATATTTCCCTTCTGATATGATTCTGTTTCATAAACAAGCCTTAAGGTTGTTGATGGGAAGCTGGCTGTAACAAGTCATATCACTGTTGATGGCAGAACGTCAGTCTGCCAGAAGAACTCATGGTAACCACCACACTGTCATATCTATAGAAAATAATAATCAAAAGTCAAAATCATCTATAAATGGTAAGATTTTATTTACTTAACTTTATTAATTCACTATAGCCTCTAATGAGGCTATAGTGAAAAACTAGTTGGCTAATGAGAATGAACAAATGTAAATTATATGGAGGACTCAGCTTATACACAATATGTCCTTGGTTTGGCTGACCTGCCAAACTGTTTACACACTAAAAGGTTTCAGCTGTACTGTGTTTGTATGCCAACACACTAAAGCTAACAACACTGACGTCAGTGTGATTACAGCTAAATATCATCAGACATTGTTAGCAGTCACTTTTAAAGGAATACAAGTGATCAGGTTTCTGGGTTTACACCTGGATCCCTTCACTGCTCATACTTTAACACACTTAGTCTGTCATCAGTGGCTGTGCACCACGATCACTCGCTGGTTTGCATCAGTGTGGCCAGATTGGAAGTCAGCTTTGGTATTAATCATTTGACAGATGTGTGAACCAACAATTTTCAAAAGGTAAAATACTCCAACTAATATACTATAATAGTAATAGTAGAATGTAATAGCAGGAATACAGAAGGTGAACCATCCATCCATCCATCATCTTCTTAACTACTTAGGGTCACCAATCCTGGTGCCCAGTTGTGAAAGGGTAAAAGGTGGGGTACAATCTCAACAGTTGGCCAGCTGAGCACCTGTGATAGACAAATTTGATCTGTGCCTTTACTTCTATGTGAAGTTTGCATGTTCTCCAAATGCCCGCATGGGTTTCCTGCAGGTACTCTGGCTTTCTCACAGAGTGCCTATGACATGCTGGTAATTGTAAGGTACAAGCTCCATCCCAAAAAAATGTAGGATTCTGTATAAAATGTAAATAAAAACATAATGCAATGATTCACAAATCTCACAAAACAACTGCAATATTTTAGTATTTCATGAAAAACATCTTATTTTGAATTTTCTGGTAGCAACACATCTGAAAAAAGAAACATATGGACAAACATTTTGCAACTAATTAAGTTACCTGGCAACAGGTCAGTATGACTGAGTACAGATGGGCAGAGTTTCACCAGTCTGCAAAAACCTACATCTGCAAATTATGGAATAATTTCAGAATAATGTTCCTTAACATAAAATTGTGAAGACTTTTCACTTCCCATCATCTACAGTACGCAATATCATCAAAGCTTTCCAGGAATCTGGAGACATCTCTGTGGACAAGGGAAGGTTTAAAATCAAAATTGGATGATTGCCATCCTTGGGCCCTGAGGCAGAGCGCTGTTTTAAAAACGGGCATAATTCTGTCATGGAAATCATGACAGAATTATGTCATGATTTTCCAGTAAAGACACTGGTATAGCGCCTTTCTACTCAATTTGAGCACTCAAACTCTTTTCTACTACAAGTTTCATTCACCCAATAACACACATTCTCTCTCACACACACACACACACACACACACACACACACACACACACACACACACACACACACACACACACACACACACACACACACACACATGGATGTATCAGGGGCAACTCTGGGTTCAGAATCTTGATTGAGGATATTTTGACACATGGACAGGAGGACCTGAGCTACAGCTGCCCTATATTCTCTGTGTACAGTTCACTATGCTAACTTATGAGAGGATCATACCTGTGTTTTATGATCTGAGAAGGGGTCCCCTTCACCAAAGAAGTGAAAACACGAAGGAAAGAAACACCATCAGCATCTTAATAAATGCTCACCTCAAACCTCATCTCCTGAAATGAAGTCAGGGATCTAACATACAAACACGTGCATGTTCCCAATTATTGTCACAATTTTGTATTTTCCTCAGATTAGACATGCGACTCTCTCATCTCCAGATAGTCAACAACAGGCAGGCTAAACAACAACAGCTGGTTATAAGCTAACACTGTGTGCCCTAAAAATCACACTTAAATAAATAGTTTGATTACATTTTCACATCATCTAAAAGTTTATCCACTAAGAGTCAGAATCCATATTCACATAAAGTTTCACTAACAGCAGCTAACAGTAGCTAACAGTGGGAAAAACAGCGGCGCTTACCGACAGAAAAGTTCAGCATGTCCTCAACAACTCACGTCACTATGTCTGTCAGTCGTGAGCTTCACTTTTCCAGCCTCCTTCAGAATAAATAAAGGTGCACAGTGAGGTAAACAGTGGACTGACAGAATAAGCATAAAATTCCAGGGCTGATTGAAACATGTCCTATAGCAGCCACCGTAACTAAGGCTTCGTTCACACTGGAGCCTGAAGTGACCCAATTCCGATTTTTTGTGAAATCTGTTTTTTTTTCTTTTGCGTGGTCGTTCACATTTCCAAATATATGCGACTTGGATGTGATCTGTGTGTGAACAGCAGACGAACCTGAAAGCGTCCCGCATGCGTAGTAGAGGACGCAATAACGTCACATGTCGCTCAGTGTTTGCGGAAGTCACACGTTATTCTTCCCGCGTCTGCGTAACGGGACGCAGAATAGTGACGTTTGTCGAATATCAGTGATGTACAGGTCGGATAAATCCGACCTGGCCGTACACACTCAGGTCGCATTTGAAAAGATCGGATACGTATCGGATTTAGGACCACATGCACTTGAACTGGGAGGGGTAAGAAAGCAGAACTGAGCTGACAGCAATCTGCAATCTACTGACATATTACAGTGAAAGGTTTACACACTGTCACTTTAATGTATCATCAAAGTGCTCACTGATGCATTTTTAAAACCAAACTATCCATTGTCACACTATGGATATTTTGTTTAATGTGTTATATTTAGCAGCTCTTTGTGAAGGTAGGGAAAATGGTAATCTGGTTTAATACTAAAAAAGTCCGCAGTGACTTTTATTTCATAAAACACAGCGAGGAGACCAGGTGTAAAACATGCTGATAGTGTGACAATGGGCAATGTGGCATTTTAATTAATGACTAAAATGCCACATTGCCCATGAAAATGTACCAGTCATAAATTACCATTACTATTTTAACATTTGACATTTTAAACTTACTGTATACTACTGACCTGAAATTATATGCCCAACAAAATCAAACTCCCATTGTCTACAGTCTAAAATGACAATTTGCCTGTGACACACACACACACACACACACACACACATATATATATATAAAATCTTCCTGCACACTACATTGTGTGACAAATGATTTTCACCATAAATGCCTGGTTGAGGGGTCACACATATGTAGATAATCAGGACATAATATTTTACAGAAGGCAGGTCTTATAATATTTTCTGTTCTCATTAGAACTGAGAAAGCTGAATTCATAGCTGCTAAACACACAGTTTGTGACATAATTCTCTGTTCTAATGTTTCGTAGCAGGGCTTATGATGTGATGTGCAGGTTTTTGATAGCAGCTAAGCTTTTAGCAAGAACAGTGACAGCTCTGGTTAATTGGAGCTTCCTTCCATCTGATCGAAGCATCGTGGGAACTGCTGCAGAGGAGAAATGACTAAATAACTGCCAAATGACAGAACTTTAAGCTCTTATTAAACATATACTGCAGATAAAAAAGGCAGCCTCATCAATCTGACACGGTTCTTCTTATCTGGAGACAGAAAACAATGGAACCCAAATTCCACTCCAGTTTGAGAAAAAATAGAAAAAAAGGAACAGTCGAAAATAACTGTCCTACAACATCCAGAGCCTTCAGGAACTCAGGGCGAATCTCGTCCACCCCAGGGGCCCTGCCACCAAGGAGTTGTTTAACTACCTCAGTGACCTCACCCCCAGTGATGGTCAAGTCATCCCCCTCATCCCCAGACTCTGCTTCCACTACAGAAGGCGTGTCAGTGGGATTCAGAAGGTCCTCGAAGTATTCCTTCCACCGTCCGACTATAGCCTCAGTTGAAGTCAGCAGCACCCCCCCCCCGCACTATAAACAGTGTGAGTGAAGCACTGCTTTCCCCTCCTGAGTCGCCTGACGGTTTGCCAGAATCGCTTCGATGCCGTCCGAAAGTCTTTTTCCATAGCCTCACCGAACTCCTCCCACACTCGAGTTTTTGCTTTGGCCACTACCCGAGCTGCATTCTGCTTGGCCTGTCGATACCTGTCAGCTGCCTCCGGAGTCCCACAGGCTAACCAAGCCCGATAAGACTCTTTCTTCAGCTTGATGGCTCCCTTCACCTCCGGTGACCACCATCTGGTTCGGGGGTTACCACCACGACAGGCACCAACCACCTTGCAGCCACAGCTCTGAGCAGCAGCCTCAACAATGGAGGTGCGGAACATGGTCCATTCGGACTCAATGTCCTCAGCCTCCCTCGGAATGCTGTCGAAGTTCTGCCGGAGGTGGGAGTTGAAGATCTCCCGGACTGGGGCTTCTGCCAGGCGTTCCCAGCGCACCCTCACAATACGTTTAGGTGTGCCAGGTCTGTCCAGCATCTTCCCCCGCCACCTGATCCAACTCACCACCAGGTGGTGATCAGTTGACAGCTCAGCTCCTCTCTTCACCCGAGTGTCCAGAACATACGGCCGCAGATCTGATGATACGATTACAAAATCGATCATCGACCTGCGACCTAGGGTGTCCTGGTGCCATGTGCACTTATGGACATCCTTGTGTTCGAACACGGTGTTTGTTATGGACAAACTGTGGTTTGCACAGAAGTCCAATAACAAAACACCATTCGGGTTCAGATCGGGCAGGCCGTTCCTCCCAATCACGCCCCTCCAGGTCTCACTGTCATTGCCCACGTGAGCGTTGAAGTCTCCCAGCAAGACTATGGAGTCACCAGATGGAGCACTCTCCAGCACCCCACCCAGCAACTCCAAAAACGGTGGGTACCCTGAACTGTCATTCGGCGCATAAGCGCAAACAACAGTCAGGACCCGTTCCCCAGCCCGAAGGCGCAGGGAAACTACCCTCTCGTCCACCGGTGAAAACTCCGACGTACAGGCAGCAAGCAGGGGGAAGTTCAAGAATACCCACCCCAGCTCGCCGCCTCTCACCGAGGGCAACTCCAGACTGGAACAGAGTCCAGCCCTTCTCCAGGAGACTGGTTCCAGAGCCCAGGCCATGCGTAGAGGTGAGCCCAACTATATCTAGCTGGTATCTCTCAACCTCACGCACTAGCTCAGGCTCCTTCCCCACCAGAGAGGTGACATTCCATGTCCCAATAGCCAGTTTCGATAGCCGGGGATCGGTCCGCCAGGGCCTCCGCCCTCGGCCACCGCCCGACACACACTGCACCCGACCCCTACGACACCTCCTGCGGGTGGTGGGCCTGCAGGAGGGCGGGCCCATGTAACCTCTTCGGGCTGCGCCCGGCCAAGCACCACGGGCTAATGCCTGGCCACCAGACGCTCTCCCTCGAGCTCCCTCCCCAGGCCTGGCTCCAGGGTGGGGCCCCGGTAACCCTATCCCGGGCAGGGTAAACTGTTCCCTTGTTTTTTCACTCATAAGGGTCTTCTGAACCGCTCTTTGTCTGGACCCTCACCCAGGACCAGTTTGCCATGGGAGACCCTACCAGGGGGACAAGCCCCCAGACAACATAGCTCCTGGGATCACTGGGACACACAAACCCCTCCACCACGATAAGGTGGCGATTCACGGAGGAATTGGTTGACACGCCTCTGCAACATCGCGTGGAGATCTGGGGCAGTGCCATTGGATTGGCAGACCGGGGTGGTGGTCCCTATCTTTAAGAAGGGAGACCGGAGGGTGTGCTCCAACTTTCGGGGTATCACACTACTCAGCCTCCCCGGTAAGGTCTATGCCAGGGTGCTGGAAAGGAGGGTGCGTCCGTTAGTCGAACCTCGGATTCAGGAGGAACAATGCGGTTTTCGTCCTGGTCGTGGAACGCTGGACCAGCTCTTTATCCTCTCAAGGATATTCGAGTGTGCGTGGGAGTTTGCCCAACCAGTCTACATGTGCTTTGTGGACTTGGAGAAGGCATTTGACCGTGTCCCTCGGGGTGTCCTTTGGGAGGTTCTGCGGGAGTATGGGGTGTCTGGCCCATTGTTGCGGGCCATTCAGTCCTTGTACAACCACAGTGAGAGCTTGGTCCGTATAGCCGGTAATAAGTCGGATTTGTTTCCTGTGGGTGTTGGACTCCGCCAGGGCTGCCCTTTGTCACCGATTCTGTTCATAATTTTTATGGACAGAATTTCTAGGCGTAGCCAGGTGGCGGAAGGCTTCTTCCTTGGTGGCCTCAGAGTCTCATCTCTGCTTTTTGCAGATGATGCGGTTCTGTTGGCTTCATCAGGGGGGGGCCTCCAGCTCGCAGTGGAACGGTTCGCAGCCGAGTGTGAAGCGGCTGGCATGAGAATCAGCACCTCTAAGTCTGAGGCCATGGTCCTCAGCCGGAAAAGGGTGGAGTGCCATCTCCGGCTCAGGAACGAGTTCTTGCCTCAAGTGGAGGAGTTTAAGTATCTCGGGGTCTTGTTCACGAGTGATGGGAGAAGGGAACGGGAGATCGACAGGCGGATCGGGGCTGCTTCTGCAGTGATGCGGACGCTGCACCGGTCCGTCGTGGTGAAGAGGGAGCTTAGCGTAAAAGCGAAGCTCTCGATTTACCGGTCGATCTACGTTCCTACCCTCACCTATGGTCACGAGCTTTGGGTAGTGACCGAAAGAATAAGATCGCGAATACAAGCAGCAGAAATGAGTTTCCTTCGAAGGGTGGCTGGCCTTTCCCTTAGAGATAAGGTGAGGAGTGCGGCCATCCGGGAGGGGCTCAGAGTAGAGCCGCTGCTCCTCCACATCGAAAGGAGCCAGTTGAGGTGGCTCGGGCATCTGATTAGGATGCCTCCTGGCCGCCTCCTGGGTGAGGTGTTCCGGGCATGTCCCACCGGGAAGAGGCCCCGTGGTAGACCCAGGACACGCTGGAGAGATTATGTATCTCGGCTGGCCTGGGAACGCCTTGGGGTCCCTCCGGATGAGCTGGAGGAGGTGGCTGGGGAGAGGGAAGCCTGGGCTTCTCTGCTTAGGCTTCTGCCCCCGCGACCCGGCCCCGGATAAGCGGAAGAAAATGGATGGATGGATGGATGGAAAATAACTGTGCTGTCACTGATTACAATTCTGCAGGACTGAACGACCTTTTAAAAGAAGGAAACGTTCACATCATCCACCAAAATATACATATATGTATATATGTGAAGAAAAAAAAAATCACAGCCTACGACCCCTTCAAAGATACAATCACACACACACACACACACACACACACACACACACACACACACACACACACACACACACACACACACACACACACACACACACACACTTCCTCTGCATTGTGTCGATGACGGCAGGGAGGAAAAAGCTGGGCGTGCTGATAGCGCTGTGATGGAGCTTTATTCCAGGATTAGTCTGTTTGTCTTGGTTGGTAGCATTAAAGTGAAGTCCAGGATTCAGGGTCAGACAGGAAGTTGTCCACTTGGAGTCACCAACAGCCTTTAACACACTCTCAGCTGGCGGACTACTCCCATATTTGAATAATGACTCATTGACCTTTGCTTATGGGTAGCAAATGCTGTTTTATAAAGAATAATAGAAAAACCCTTAAGGCTGAACTGTAACCATTTACATAACCGTTTGTACTGTTTATATTTGGAACAATACATTTATTGTTCCAACTATAAACAATTATTTGCCTTCAAAGAAATGCTACTGCAGTATTTCAGAGGTGGGAAGTATCGAAGGTGAAGGTGAAATGTCCCCAAAGACTTAAAGAAGTCCAGTCACCTTTTTTTCAAGCTCTTATGACTCCGTTTTCCCCTGTAATAATGTTGTTTTATTACTACATTAATATAGCACGAGGTTCAGTTAGCTTTGCTAATAGCTGATAGAAATGTCCTTCAAAGAGCTACTTTTTTACTTTGGGGTCATTTCAGAGCCTGTACTTTTTCACTTTTATTAGAGTCAAGAAGTTGAATCTGTACTTCAAATTTTAGTATTTTTTTTAGTATTTTTTAACTCAAGTATGTACTTCTGCTGAATTACAGAATGTATTTTTGCCACCTCTGGCTTTTGCCTCACAGAGTGGGCAACGTTGGGACCTTTGTCTGTAATTATTGTAGGGTCTTTACAATAAAAAGTGTCTCGAGGCGACTGTTTGCTGTGATTTGGCGCCATATAAATAAAATTGAATTGAATTGTTCTTGGCTTCTCGAATTGACACTCACACAATATTTTCCAACTAGATCTATTAAAGGCCTCAATTATGACATTCCACCTGACTTCCTGACACATGGCTTACAATGAAATACACTACAAGCCAGTGCATATGCTTACCAAATAACAGTTTTTCCTTTTTTTTCCTTTGCCAGGTCCAGGAAAAAGAAGAACACAATTACTTGCAGGCGTGACAAGTTATCCTTATTAAATCTCCCCTTGCTGGACGTATGAATGGCCAATTTAGCATTATGACAGTTCCCAGAAACACATCACATAAACAAGCAACTACTTGCACAAAGCACAAGTGCAGGTTTCATAAGAACCCCCACAGACAAGAAAACCAATGGAGAACATGTACAGACTGGAATATGGCCTTTACAGTCCAGTCCAGCATGCATAAATCCATTAGGAACTCGTGCTGCATATAACAAATTAAGAGTTAACATGTGACATTGTGCATAAGCTGCCATCTGGACGGACAAATATACGTCGGTTTGCATGTGACTGTGGTGCCTCGCCGGGTTAATCAGTGTCACTTTGAAAAATGCAGAGGCCTGAGGTAACATTTCCTGTGTTCATGTTTAGATCTGAGCAGCAGGACACAGAACTGTCATCAGCAGTCAGAATGCAGAAAAAGACCGCATATCAAACCTCAGAGTATTCCACACAGACACACACACACAGTAAACACATTTGATTTGTCCAGGGCCTCAAACTGGGCGGTACGGAGAGATGAAAGGTGACATGATCTGCTCAGGACACCACGGGAACACGGTGAATCCAGCCTAGAGTTATTCCACACCACACTTCTCCCTCCTCTAACCAAGAATATAACCTGACCTCATGTGTGTGTGTGTGTGTGTGTGTGAGAGAGAGAGCAAAAAGCTTGGAGAGAAAGAGTGTGTTGACATAAAGACCTACCAGCCTTCAATCTTAGATTCAGCCTCACTTTTCAACTTTTATCCATGGGAAAACATTTTGGTATGATGTGGTGTGTGTGTGTGTGTGTGTGTGTGTGTGTGTGTGTGTGTGTGTGTGTGTGTGTGTGTGTGTGTGTGTGTGTGTGTGTGTGTGTGTGTGTGTGTGTGTGTGTGTGTGGATGCCATTAAAGGAATGTAGTGGCCTGGTTGGAAGTATGTAAAAAGTAAGGACAGCTACATGTGTAAACAGACATGTGCACGTTTCTCTACTACATGCTGTGTGGAGTGAGTGTGTTGTGTGTGTGTGTCTTCAGCTGCTGTGTTATCTCAGCACTTGATCCATAATGCATTCGTGCTGATGCCAGCTGAGCACAGAGCTCTCAGACAGCACAAACTGAAGTGAAACTGATTAGATATGTTGATGATCAAAGTTTCACTTTTAACTCTTGCAAAACGCTTTCATCAGAAAGAGCAAAGAGAGGAGCAGGAATTCAGCTGACCTTTGGGGAAGAGCGGGCTGCACAGCAATATGCTTTAACAGACACAAGAGCAGAAGAAAGACTGGGATTTTGGGGAAATGAAAGCAGCTTGTCTGGCACTGAAGGAGCGGACATGGTCCACAATGACGCCATTTGGTCCTCCCATGGTGCAATGCACACCCTGCATTAGGACCGCCTCCCTGCTCTCAGAACTAGCAGCAGCAGATGCTGATATTTGGATTGTTAGGTCTGTGTGTGTGTGTGTGTGTGTGTGTGTGTGTGTGTGTGTGTGTGTGTGTGTGTGAGAGAGAGACAAACCCACCTGTCTTATTAGTGAGCCAAACCACAGAAATCAGGTGTGTGAAGTAAAGACAGCTCTAGGACAGTCTGATTCTAATCATCATGATTGGCTCCTTCCTGCAAGCTCATTAAATTTCCTAAAGGACTGTGAGATTCTGACACTTTCCTCTTATTAGGATTTACAGCTTCTATCTTACTTTAAGTGCTTATTATAAGTGTTGCACATCTTTTAAGATGTAACTCTTTGGTGTTGAAAATGGGTTTTTCCATAATTAAGAGCGTAGTCTTGCACACCCTTGACAGAGGCAAGGAAGGAGAGAGGAAAGGACGATGCTCAGAATCAAAGATAAGGGCTCTGCAGCAGGAGGCATTCATCTTGTTTTGACACAGAGATAACACAGAAGGGTAGTGGGTGGGGGGCGGCTATTTGGTGGCGCTAACTGAAGATGTCAAAGAACTTAACGTGCTAATTTGACCTGAAACGGCAGCGATAAAAGAAAGTCATCTTTTCCACCATTGATTCAAGCAACAAATCAAAGTGTATTTTCTGGATTCTATCATTACGAGTAGTAACAGTTGTGGACAACATATGGAGAACATGAAAATGAGTCCTGGTGATGGGACCAGAGCCTGAGACAGGTCTTTATTAAGGGCTGGATCAGAGTGTTTATTGAAAAAAGAAAAACGCTACACTCACACAGATTTGAAACATTAAAAAATCTTTTTTTTTTTGCTGTTCATTTTTTCTGGTGAGAGCATTTAGTTTAAGCCTCTTTTGTTAAAGTCAAAATTAGTATCCCAAAAATATGAGTTAACTATGCAAAGTGCTAGTCAAGCTGGTTGATGTTAGTGCCAATAGGTAAACTAACAGCTGACTGATAGACATTCATTCAGCTGTACTGTACTATATTCAGGCACCCCCAGCATCGACCGAAAACATCCTGTCTTCCCCTCTTACAGAACACACTGCATATCCTAATTAGTGAACACACGATCCCAGAGAGAGCATACAGGGTGAGGGGTGAGGGGGGTGGGGGGCATCAAAAACAAAGAGGCAGGAAGTGACAGCCAAAAGTTCACAGTCCTCAGAGGAAACACTTATTTTGCTCTTTACAGCCCAAATACAACTGAAATGTTTTGTATAAATTGTTCCTAAGTTGAAAATCCATCCTCAGAATAAGAAAAGCACCTGAAGACTGAGGCAATAAAAAGGCTGAGGTTATCTGCTGAGACAGTGAGAAAACAGAGGAGTCACAGTCCTTTGGGTATTTAAGCTCTCAAAGAGCCACTTGTGGATGGATTATTTAGAGGGTCGTTCATCTGATAAAGCGAAGTCTCTGAACTGGGAGGAAATGTTTATGGAAAAATAGCAGTTTGCTCAGTGTCAGCTCTCTGTTGGCAGAGGGCCAGGAATGAAGGCCAAAGATAGAAATTTCAGACGCAAATATGCAACCGGACATCTAGAGCACACGGTACCCTTCCTCACAGCTTGGAAGCAGATTTAGCTCCTCTCATTCTTCTGAGAGCATAATGGAGAGAGCTGCATTGTTGCTGGTATTAAACAACCTGATTTCAAAGCTCATTTTCTTTCAGTCAGGAACTGTCTTTTCTGTACTGTCTGCTTGCCAAACTTTTAAAAGCCTTAAACCTGGGATAGAAGCGCTATCTATTTGGATTTTACTGTAACCGGCTTTGGAGGTGACAGTAAAGAACAAACTTTAATCTACAAGCAGATGCATCATGCGGCCAAAAGGAAAACCTGACCTGACGTGTTCCTCACTCAGAGGATTCAGTATGGCTTTCACCTGCAGGCCATAAGTGTAAAGTTCACTTCACTCCTCTGGGAACGCTACTGACCACGATTTATTGCTACCAGCTAAAACAGAAGCAAACAAGTAAACAGTGCTTTTGCACAGGATTCTTGAGTGCTTATATTTCAAGCTACTGCTCCTTTAATCTTCAGCATTTCCATCTCTGCTATCCTCTCTCTCGGCATATCTGAAATACTGACTCTCTCTCTCCACCTTCTTCTATTGTGACTCAAAAACATATACTGTAAATAAAAGATGGATGTTGCCACTGCAATGACATTGAATGGTTAGTGAGGTCCTGTTGTGAAAAGCCTGAAGCAGAGGCCTGCTGTTTTAAAACTGTTCAGACTGTTTTGGCTGGGTCTGAGTAACAGAGCGATGGGCTTGTAAATCAAAAGATAGGCACTCCCTGTTTACCCTCCTTTTTCATAAAAAACTACCAACTGAGAGATTAGGAAAATGTTTACTGAGGTCATAGTAAAGGATTGTTTTCCTACTGACTTTATACAACCAGAGGAGTTATCCCTGTTTGCCGGTTATACGTATCCAATCTATTCAATTCAGTTCAATTTTATTTATATAGCGCCAAATCGCAGCAAACAGTCGCCTCAAGGTGCTTTATATTGTAAGATAAAGACCCTACAATAATACAGAGAAAACCCAACAGTAAAAACGACCCCCTATGAGCAGCACTTAGTGACAGTGGGAAGGAGAAACTCCCTTTTAACAGGAAGAAACCTCCAGCAGAACCAGGCTCAGGGAGGGGGGGTCATCTGCTTGGGGGGGGGCACTGTGGAAGAGAGTCTAATCTCATCCTGACTCTAATGGTGACACCTACACCAAATTTTGCATTGATTTGAATCCCCCCCTTTTTTTTTTGTATAAACCTCTCATTGGAATTTAGGTCTTGTTAGAGTTTTTTTTTTAACTTTATTCATCTTGATAAACTAAGAATGCATCTTGTGAGGCATCCAAAGATCTATCTTTGAAGGCTTCGACAGGCACCCTTAAATAAAATGCATTATTACCTCCAACAAGGAGGTTATGTTTGCGGTCGCGTTGGTTTGTTTGTCTGTCTGTTTGTATGTCAGCACGATTACTCCAAAAGTTATGAACGGATTTCGATTTTTTCGAAATTTTGTGGAGTGGTTGGAAATGACAAGAGGAACAAGTGATTAGATTTTGGCGGTGATCCGGATCACGATCTGGATCCAGGAATTTTTTTAAAAGGATTCTTCACTATTGCGGGATAGGGGGTTATTGTTGTCTGGGAAAGATGAAAGATTATTTCACAGTATTTAGATACACGTATTACAGCTTCAGTGACCCTATGGCCTTGGCGGAGGTTTGCGCTCTCTGAGTGCTTCTAGTTTATTACTGTTGTTGTTGTTGTTGTTACTGCATCTAAGCTAAAAGCTGGGAAGTGTTGCTAGTCATACTGCAGATTAAGATTTTAAACATAAAGCACGAGTTAATAAAATATGACAAATTTCTGGTATGGGTATGGAGCTATAAAGACAGGAGCAGTGTTTTTCATGCTGATAGTGTCCGTGTTCATTGGACTCAGTAAATGACAATTATGTGGCCTCCCCAGGTGAAGACCTATGGGAGTTTTGGAATGACGTGTTAGGCAGTGCTCTCCACCACCATCACAGACTACTGAGGTGGAGTTCAGTTATTTTACTGTTGAATCATTTTTGCTTCATGTACTTCCTGCATTGATGCTTTAACTAAAGTGTAACTTTTCTGATATTAAAACAGTAAAATATCAAACTGACACTTATGGCAACTAAAGATCCATCCATCCATCCACTTCCCCGCACTGGAGCCTATCCCAGCTGACATAGGGCGAGAGGCAGGGTACACCCTGTACAGGTCGCCAGCCTGTCTCAGGGCTAACACAGAGAGTCAGACAACCATTCACACCTATGGGCAATTTAGAATCACCAATTAACCTAACCCCAGTAACTGCATGTCATTGGACTGTGGGAGGAAACCCACACAGACACGGGGAGAACATGCAAACTCCACACAGAGAGAGGAATCGAACCCAGGCCTTTCAGATGGTATTCTAACTGTGAGGCAGCAGTGGCGCTAACCACCGCACCACTGTGCTGCCTGCAACAAAATAATCATAATAGCCTTTTTTGGCTGCCAGTCTTGTTTAGAAACAGTAAATCAGACTCATGAAAATCCAAACAGAATGAATTTCCTGGCGTTGCATTTTTGGCTCCGTCAGTCTTCAGTCGGTGATGTTATCGCTGCGTCCAGAGGATTTTGCGGTTGTCAGAAATCATTTTGGCAATGAACATAAAACATAACTATCCTGACTGATGCTGTCTGAAGTCAAGGCCTGCAAACACTGTTTGTCTTTCAGTGACTGAGTTCAAGAGCGGCTGTGACTCATATATCATAATTAGTCCCTATAACATAATGTAGGAAAAATGTATTGTAATAATAGCAATTGTGTCTTGCGTGTGGCTGCTGTGACCTGCTGGGTGGTGGTTTGGAGGGAGGGGGTCATCATTACTGCTATAACAGCAGTTTATGAATCTATTACAGAACAAACCCACTGAATGAACCTATAATTATACTGAAATTATTGCTGTTGCTAGAGAGATTATAATTATGCTATAGCCCCTATTACTGACATAAAGCCAGCCATTACTGGCACTAATGGCCCTATACACATAAGTGACACAGTATACGGCACTTTATTCCATAATTTTAAATTTGTCATGTTTATGTCTAGTCTTCCCACAAATGTTTGTATAAATCTGCATCATAATTGAAGCATTTCTGAAAAAATACATATTCTTTTTAAACATTTAGCTTTGGATTTCCTCATGTCTCTGAAATAGCAGGCTCAGGTCTCTGCAGTGTGGGAACCCACAGGTTTGTGTGTTGATTCAAGCTAATTCTGATAGGTTCACACTCAAATCTTCACGGCTTAACACTAAAGTCAGTGGAAGCTTCCTGTTTCTATCATCATGCAGTGCTACCTGCTGAGCATTAATATGCAAACTGCTGTGAAGCATACACTCCACCTTTTGGCCTTCTGTTCAACATGGAGCAGACTGGCAACTTTTTTGACAATTAAGTAACTGGTGTCAGTCACTTTGGACTGAATCTGAATCAACGTTCAGCAAATGGACTGGAAGTGCTTTTCTACTCTGCCTGAGCACACGAAGCACTGTATGCAACATTTATTCACCCATTCAAACATGCACACCTAAGTGAGCACATCAGAGAGCAACTCAGGGTTCAGTATCTTGCCCAAAGATATTTTACCATGCAGGCTGGAGCAGCCAGGAATCGAACCACCGACCTTCCAATTATGATTATGATTCAGATGTTGCGCCATGAGTCCCCTCAGTCTGAATATATATGGCCTGTGTGTATATGAGGACGGAAGTGTTTGCATGGTAGTTTTTCTTCTCATCTCTGCTGCACTCAGTTGACTGGGTTAGATGGCAAAGCAGCAAGCACGAGGTAAGCTTCAACACTCATAATCCCATCAATGTTCAAAAGCAGTGCTTATGGTAAGACTCTCCAAAGATACACGCACATCTGGAGCTGGAGCAGAGGGATGGCAGCGGCAGACAGACTAGGTGTGAGATACACACACACACACACACACACACACACACACACACACACACAGCAACACCGAACTGTACACTGACATCCACCTGCTAACACACGGAACTGACGAAACTATGCAACGGGCTATAAATAAAGGTGACCGAGAGTAAACGTGTCACCAATGAAGCCAAGTGACAAATTATTAGCAGTGTTTGTGTTGCCAAGCATCATCAATCATCAGGCAGCCTCAAATGTCAGCTCGACATCAGGAGACGGGCTTTGAACATGAGTTACATGAAAGAATATGTTCACAAGCATTAAACATAAAGTGAAAGTCAGTCATCATTAACAAGATTCAAAAGTATGAATGCAGTATTTATGCTCCAAGTGTTCAAACCTCTTTAAATAAGAGTTGGCACCTTTTTTTCTAGCTTAAACAAAACTTTATTGGCATCCATGTTGTTGATGTCACATGACTTCTGTGTATTAAAGCACTTATTGCATTGTAATGCTCTTGCCCATGTTAAGCAGGAATAACCATCAGTTGTTGAAGATGATAGAAATGAATCTGTTCTTTTGGCAGACTCTAAGCGCTGCTCTCACCTGCAACATCAGCAACACTTTGCCTTTAGCGTGCAGATTTATCCGTTTTTTTTAATATAATCTGTGTTCTGTACAATTAGTGCAAAACACAGGACAACGGCGCAGCTAAAAAACAATAATATCTGCTGAAGTAGGTCTTACCAAGTAATGTTAAGGGTGAAATCGATCTTCCCTGCAAGGAACCTTTCTGAAAGGTTAGGTTTCCAAGGTCTTAGTACAAAGGATTCATAGGCCAGAGTTTGTGGCCTGTGCTTTAAAATCAGAAGCGCAGACCCACAGGTAACCCATGAGGTTATGTGAGAGCTGGTATGATGTGATCTTTTCTGTCAGCATGAGCAGATGTCCCGTCTGCTGTCTGCTGAACACACAGAAGGCGACTGTGGCAACAACATTAAGCTGCAGGAGGCAAAATGTGAATGACTTTCTGCTAAATGAGGTTCTTCTGTGAATGAAACGCGACCGTATCTTTACTTAAACCTCATTACAAAAGGGCAGAAAGAAGTCAAACTAATTCTGGAAGCAGCTAAATGGGTAATTATGACATTGCCACGACTGCAATAAAATTCATAGATCTTATTTATTTTCATACACTGTTTTGTACTGTTGCACTGTTATTTTATTGGGATCAATACTTAAGCCCTTCAGTGTAATTATGGAGCACTGCTAAAAAGCTTTTCATTATACCCTCACACATGTAGAACAGCTGTAAACGGGTCAGGACCTGGTTTTCTGTCAGTGTATTACCTAAGCTGAACCCTGTCGAGCTTCAGCAAACCGGATGTGTTTTATCCAAAAGTTATAACCAGTAAGTTAGCCATTTTACACCGATAAAAACAGCTTGAAGAAGATATAAAATTAATAAAAGATATTCACCATAAGTCGGTGCTCTGTTGCTGATGACTACATCACTTTACTGGAAAATGACAGTGCCCTCCACCCCACTGTCTTTCTTAAGAACCTTCCTGGCAGAAACTATAAAAAAATAGACCAAATTTCACAATAAGATATCGGTGCAATATTTGAGATTACTCACATTATTGCACACTGTTTGAGCAGACAATAAAACATATCCTCTTGAGCAAAGTTCCAGACTCATCTGCATTTGCACATCTGTAAGCCATTACAGATGACTTATGGAACAAGTAATGAAGGGAAGCTAATTTTGCTGCACGCTTCATACATTTCACCTGTTTTTTCTTCTATAAGGAAACATCACACAAGTCAAGTCCTCACACAGCACTCACTCTTCTCTTACAGCTCATGTTTGATCCCATTGTAAAAGAGGAGGAAGGTTAAAGCAGTCAATGCTGTTCCAGGTAAGAGCCTCTTTTTAAATCAAGTCATTGTGTGCACCACAGCCAGCGCTGCCACCTAGACTCCCTCAGGGCAGCAGACAATAGGGTCAAGCTTCAGTTACTAAGAACCTGTACACTTAGAAATGAAAGATAGACAGCTTCAAATACTCTCTGACCCCTCTGACCTCTCAGCAGCAGTGATTCAGTTATAGGAAGGATGGGGCGTGGCACCAGCTACATGCTGGCTAAATGAACACTCCCTGATTGAGCATCCGCTAGCTCAGGTTCCGAGCTGAAGCCTTGCTGCACCTTAATATACCCACCAACCACAAAAGATTACAACTTAGAGATCCGTGCTTGGTACGAGCAGCAGACTCGAGTCACTTCATTCTCCACCATATGCTCAACATGGGTTATTATTTTCTCCACCCTGCGACTGCAACAGATTCTGCTTTTCACCAGCAAGCCTCTGTCTTTGTATTGAGGTGTGGAGAAGACATTATTTGTTTTGGCGGTTAACTGTTATCAGTGGGATTGATCACTGTGGGCTGGAATTGGTGTTGGATGGTGAGGGGAGCAACGACAGGAAGGAAGAATGTAGTGGAAGGCCTTATCTGGGAGCGCCAGGCTGACAGGAAGTGGAATGTCAGGAGGGGAGAGAGGAACTGGGCTAGGAAGTAATGCACAAACACACACAAGTAGGGCAACGTGCGCAAATACACACATCTAAGCAGGCGTGCATGAAAGCGCATAGTCGTTCCTGACTAATCGGCAATGACAGTGAGACAGACAGCGTCCATCTTTCTTCTGAATGTGATTTTCGGTACATGTATATTTCCTCTATCTTGCAATTTTTTTCTTCCCACTCTTCCTGCCGAGTTCCCTGTGTCTTTATCAGCAGCTTTTAAATTGAATGGGGAGCAAATAAGAAAATAGAAGCACTGTGGTGCTCAAGGTCTAGTGAATATCAGACCATGGGATGGATTTGCTGACAAAACTAGTTGAAGCTGTGAGCACAGGTCAAACAGGCAAGATTCATTTAGAAAATATGGGAATAACCCCCCACCCCCCCGTACCTACCAGAAGGTTGTATTTCCTGCTATTTCAAGTCTCTTTCTTGGTTGTGTAGTGACCAAAGAGACACATTCAAACTGAATTCAAATGCTTGTTAGTCAAAGATGTAAACCACGACACTCAAAGAAAAATAAAAAAAACCCTCAAATTTACAATGTTCATACAGCCCAACAGTTCACTCACAACTGTCCACTGTGGGTCCACACGAGCATTGCTGGGATTGTGTTGCTGTGATGGGACTTTATTAACCAGCACAGGTCCTGATAGCTGTCACTATCACAGTTAGTTCTAGAGCAGTTTTTACAAATACGTTTGCCATCCTATAGGAAATACACAAGTTATAGAACAACAAACACTGACTTTCTGCTTCTTGTCTTGTGCATCACGTTATCTGTGCCCTCTAAAGAGCTCCGACACATGCAGTTTTTTTTTAAATAAAAATATAGCCTTAAGAACAGCTTCTCTAAATCCGGTCCGATCTTAATCCAGGTTATTTGGCTGTGAGGGATACTGGACACTGGGAGCTTTCACAGCGGCCATGACATAAAGCTGGAAACACACACACACACACACACACACACACACACACACACACACACACACACACACACACACACACACACACACACACACACCTCTTGCTGACACCCCAGCGTTTGTTGACATTTGTGCCTGTGTGCTGGGCTGTCACTTGCTGTGTGAAATAATGCATGTGCTCCAGAGCAGGGCCACTTTCTCCCTCTCATTCTCTTGAGTGGTCTGACAGTGAGGGCCGACTTTGTCACAACAACCAGCTCAACATTTTAAAACCCCTTCCTCTCCCCAAACCCGAAGCCACCACTCTGAAGACAGGACCAGTTAATGGACCCAGTGGGTCCTCAAGCGCCGCTCCCATACTCTGGTGAAATAAAGTACAGAGGGAATGAAACAGAGAGAGTGAGACAGGGAGAGGGTTAAAGTAGACGCCACAGCAGCAATCTGTGAACACACTGCAATTTGTGCTGACAGAGCAGGAACAACAATGATGCCTGACAGCACCATGTGATGAAAATAACAACCGCCATGCATAATGCAAAACACTCTTCTTCCAAGGAACCAAGCACTCTGGACTCAACAGGATGTCGCTGTCCCTTCTAAAAAAGCCATTCAGTGTTCAGAGGCTTCACAGTCTCTGCATCTCCTCTCATATCGTCCAGAACCGCTGGAGCCCTGGTGGGAGGAGGGGCTTTAATTATGCGATGAGTGGAGGTGATAGCGATATCCTGCTCTGGACTCAGAAGTCAGTTGTTTGCACTTGATCTGCCCAGCGGGTCCCAAGTGCGGCAGGCATGACTTTGCTCCACTGCTGAATAAACAAATCACCAATGAAGACAAACAGCAAGTAGAGACAGACGACAAGGCCCTGTGATATATACGTACATTATATCCATGCTTCAAGCACATATGTTCATTTTATACAGTTATAGAGTATCACGGGATAACATTCATCCTGTTGGGACACCACAGCCCTGGTTTTAAGATGAACCCTTAAAAAAGAACGCAGGAATTTGCTGCCCAGAAAAAGAAATTTGGCACTCTTTGGGGAAGGGCAGTGAACTAGCCTTCAGCAGTTCAGCTGTGTCTTAGTTAAAAGCTGGAAAAAGAAAAACTCCACATTCTGTCAGATTACATTGTGAGCACACGAGCTCTCTTAGTCCTCTGCTGCATTTGCATGGCACTCGCCATAAACACATCCATACAAACACTGCAGCCCTGAACACATGAAAGGCGACTGTGACAACACACACATGACAGCTGGATCCCACATGAAGCAGTCTGCCAGCTTCTTATTTCTGCGATAGAAAAATGTACTTTGGTTTTGAGAATTAAGAAGGAAACATTTTTAAAAAATGGTTTTAAATCTATTAGATTAAATTTTAGATATAAGAGTAATAATTGTAGCTTAGCTGTCCCACAACTGCACTACACACAGCTCTTTGGTCTTATTTTGTGTGTTTTTTCTGATGCATTGTGGTCTAAGAGAACTTGTATAATTATCAACATGTCCTCCATCAGCTCCCCTGTACAAAGGCTGAGCTACACTGGACTGTGCCAGTTTTTGGTGCTGACCACCCTCCCTGTACAATCCCTTGAATGAGGAATCATAGTGATAAAGAAAATATATTATTAAGGAGAATTTGCGATCATACTCAAGTGAGGGACGTGTGGCTGGAGGCCAGCAGTGCCTTCCAACACTTTCTTCACCCACTTAGAAATGGTCCAAAGCTGAGAGATTTCATCTGAATGTCTCCTGCGACTACACATCCATCACATATATGGCTTCAGCTGGAAATACACCACATAACTGAAGAAAAAGTTCTATCAGCAGTTTCACTCTTTTCTTCATGTCTACCTAAATACAATGCTTATCTGTCATGTACAGCTGGAGAGAGGTCGCTGTAATCATTCCTCCTGTCCACAGAGCAATGCAATCGTAACTCAGCTACACTGTGAAAAATAAAGGGAAGAATTTCTTTATCTGTTGAAAAGTGTTTTCCAAAGTTCAGGTTAGTTCTGTACTCTCTGCTTCACAACCAGCAACCAATATGAGTATAACTGTGCATTTATATATGCATAAACGCATGTTGTTTGCTGTTTGTAAGGAATGATATGCTGCATACTGTAAGTAGAAAATCACTGCAGTGATTTTTCTGGCTCAACATATGGAGAATAGTGTCTCTGCCTGCACAAAGGTAAAAATGATCGGTACAGCAAACTGACAAAAGCATTTGTTGAGCAGTTATTAAGTACCGACACGGTCTTATAAAACAACTACACACAAGCCCCCGTGGTGCAGAGTGTGTGTCGTGATGTGTGCAAATATGTGAAGATGTCTGCAGCCTGTTAGCGACTCCAGCACAGCACTGGGGCTTGAAACAAATGTGCCGAGTTCAGGTGAACGGACTGTAATTCAAACGGACACAAGGCAGCCGCGACTCTGGGGACTAAAGCAAAGCATAAAGTCCAAGGTGCTACTGCTGGCTGGAAATGAACTCTTATGTAAGGAACTTGCACACTACACATATCTTTGAGATATTAATAAGTCATAAGTCTGATGGTTATCTCTCCTTTGCACCCCTCTGTCCTCATTTACACACAAGCAGCAGCTGGGGTGAGCAGGTGGAAGGGTTTATTTTCTCACTCACAATCAATAAACCTAATAAATCTAGTACAGTGTACCAGAGGTATGTGTGTGTGTGTGCGCGCGTGTGTGTATAAAACACTCAGGTGGGAGCTGCCACGAGCCTGCATGTATGCGTGTACAGCGTGTCATTGCTGATTACACCAGCTACAGAAGACTCACTGGACTGTTTCTGCCTTCATGGGTGCCTGACCTACCTGCTCTGATCAGGTTTCATTGGGGCTGGACTGCTCACAGGACTGGAACTACTCGCTTTTGTTTAGGTCTTCACTGGATGGTAATTTCTGCTGTCTCTGAGCCTTTACAGCTCAGCGGTCAGGGAAAAGCTTTCCGAGGGGAGTTTCCTACATGCATTCTCAAATGGAGTAAAATAAACAAATAAATAAACTTTAATTTGTCCTGGAAACAACTTAACAGATGGGATCACTCTCTCACTCTGCCTCTCACTCCTAAGGCTGATGAAGTAAGAGTAAAGCCAATAAGGTCATTGTCATATTAGTTACCTCATTTTCACCCACATCGAAGCAGTCAGTGAGTCCTTTTGCTCTCATAACAACACTGTATTGTCTGTATATTAGTAATCCCTTTAATTTCATTATTACTGTTCTTCTGATTTACTAGATTACTTGTATGATGCATTATGGGAGTGGTGGTCTAGAGGACAAGAAGAGGGTTTATGACTGGTGCGAATCCCCTGACTGGCATGTACTGGAAAAACTGCATTTCTGTCCTTGGAACCATCAGCAAAAAGCTTCAGAGAACCTCAGACTGGCATGGGACTGAGGTGGTGAGGGTGACGTGTGGGCTCTTGACCCCCCAGTTGCTCCTCTGGTGCTTTCTACATGCATGCAGTATGTTTTAACTGACACCATAAACAATGTCACCCAATTTTATATCACACACAGACATGCACACATACACACACACACAGTGCCTTCTGGTCAAGTACTTTGGCTTTACCCGCCTCTCAGATTAAAGCTACCAGGCTAATTTGCTGCTATGTCACAATTCCTACATAATCCGGCTCTAATCCTCACTGACTCGATTAAACCACCAAATCTCCAGCTCAGTATCTGGCCCTATCTGCTGCACTCTTCATTTGTACGCATTCTCTCCTTCACTTTCTCACGTCTCTCTCGTTCCATGCCCTCCCCTCCACCTCTCGACTCCAGACTAAATCTTCCTTATCTTTCTTTGCCTCATCTACCTACTTCTCATCCAGCTACTTGCTCGCTTTTTCTCCTTTTCTAAAGCTCTCGTTCTGTCTCAGCATGAAGATGCTCCTGTCACACCTTTCTTCTGGCTCAGGTAAAATGTGAACTATGTTTCTGCCAAGACAGCTCAACCACCTGGAGGTCACCTCCAGAAGTGCTTAAGATCCACTAATTCCAAAACTCCCAATGAATCCCAGCTGTTTAGAAGTAAAGTCTTACTTACTCTTGTACTGTATATACATACATATATATACATATATATTAGGGGTGGGACTTTAACGCGTTAATTTCGATTAATTAATTACGGGGAAATTAACGCGTTAAAATTTTTAACGCATTTTAATCGCACTTTGCACCGTGGAACGTTTCTCAGTGCACGAGTTCCCGGCATACAGATTATATCGACGCACAATGTCCAAATTAGGGGCCGCATCCTGCGAAGGACCCGGCCCACGTCTTTCGCAGCCCACGAACACCACAAAGGCCGGAAGTGAGCAGCTAGCCTTCATATCAGCTGCCGTCACCTCTGTGTAGCTCATGTCGCCTAGCAACCGTGAGTGTGAAGCACAGCTGTGTAAAAACAGCTGTTAAACGGAGAACGAACTTTTTCTCCTTTTTGTGGTTTAATTTTAAGTCTTTAATTTAAAATAAGCTGTTAAAACAAGCAGAACACATTTCAACATCAAGGAATACAGCTGAGAGAATGATTAATTTCCAACTATAACAAGTGAGACATTAATGTTGAATAAAACTATCCACTTATGATGCTTAACTTTAATTTCAGGAGTTTGCTTATCACAGGAGCACTTCCACCCTTCATTGGTCTGTGTAGTAGACTGGTGGGAAAATAAACAACATTTTGAAGTTTAAGCTTATGTACTATATTGATTCATTCATCAACCAAACCTAAATTAATATTTCTCATGTCAAATATTGAAATGCGATTAAAATGCGATTAATTTCGATTAATTAATTACAAAGCTTGTAATTAATTCGATTAATTTTTTTAATCGAGTCCCACCCCTAATATATATATATATATATATATATATATATATATATATATATATATATATATATATATATATATATATATATATATATATATATATATATATATATATATATATATATATATATATATATATATATATATATATATTTATCCAGTGCCATGTTTTAATATTTAATATCTTAAAGTAAGTGTTAAGAACAAATCAACAGTCAGCCAAGCATTCTTTGTAACAAGTTTATGAATTTTCTGCAACCTGATTAATTTCTTTTTTGACCTAAATCCACCCAAACCTGGATCACAGCACTGTCATATCAAAACTTTTTTATTTTGCAAGTGCGATGTTTAAGTTTTAGAAGTCGTAAACAATGACTGTATTCATGGCCTCATCTGATACATGCTATAAATCTAAGATCACACAGAAGACTCTTGCTACCCTGGGCTAATTCCAGAGAGAACACTGAAATCAGACATCAGCTGTCAAAACACCAAAACTGCTTACAGCATCCTCTGGGAAGAAGTGAGCGGATGGCCAAAGAAAGATTAAGGAGGCCACCGCATCCACTGCCAGAGATCATCCTTGACCATCTCCCTCCTGATATGAGTGCTGGATAACAGGAGTCCCAGATTTAGGTTTCATTATCACAGCTAAACCATCTCCATGATGACTGAATAAGAATAAGACATATTTAAAAGCTCTGGAAATACATGATTTCAACAAAGTACTTAACTACGCTGTTGAGGTACTTGTACTTTAGTATTCCCATTTGATACTTCATATTTCAGCTGCTACAGATCCAATGACCTCTCCATGATCATCTACAGTAGAAAAAGTTGACTAATACCAGTACCGTCAACCTTTTAAACCCTTTCTGACTTCACCTCAGTCTGCATACATCACATCCTGTCACTTGTCAATCTTGTGGCCACACCCAGGAGTCTATATAACTCCACCCTCCTCCCAACCAACCCACAGCTTTAACCCACAATACCACCAATTCAGGAGGTCCATAATATGCGATTCAGCCTCCACCTGTTACTACTCAGATCTCAACTAATTTGCAGACCTCTACTCACCTTCCACGTAATATGGCTCCATATCAATACTGATATGAACCTCAGCCACCTTTACAGCAACCACCTTCACTTGTTTTTTTCACCTGCTGTATATTTTGCCATCCATGTGCAGGATCAAGTGGTTTACAATTGTAATGTACACTGTGTCTCACCTATTCTCCTGTCCTCCAGTTACATCTACTGCAACATTTAATATACTCCATACTTTCATTCTTATGTTCCATTTATGTCTTCAGTTTTCTCTTCTCTGTGGGTTTATGCTTTATTGAAAAGCACTGGGTTGTGTCATGCACCAACTTAGCATGCATAACCTTGGGCTGACATCACCCCACTGAGTTAAACTAGGCTGGGAGGAATTACTTCACTCACTCTCATTTACTCACCTGACAATAAGAAAGTATACCATCTAACCAACAGAAGGCCCAATCCATCTACCAGCAAGCAAAGTGCTAACATGCATTAGCAACCTCATCTAGTAATAAATATTAGTGATATGCTACAGTGAAACTTTTATAGGGAAATACACGTTAATGTTTGTTCTCGTGTAACATGCTACATTTGCAGCATGCATTGTTCACATTGGGGAGGTCAGCATGGATGATGGACACTTCCCTCAGGCAGTATTATTAGAAAACATTGCATCAATTTTCATTGTTATGCAGATGATACTCAGCTTTATCTATCAATGAAGCCAGATGATGCACATCAATTAGTTAAACTGCAGGAATGTCTTAAAGACATGAAGGCCTGGATGACCTCTAATTTCCTGCTTCTACATTCAGATAAAACTGAAATTCTTGTTTTAAAGAAACAAAAACAAACAAACAAAACCCCCCCCCCCCCCTTCCCAAAAACACAGAGATTATGGATTTCTCAAAATCTGACCACAGAAGAAATCAGGAAGTTCAAAAAACATTTGAAGGTCCTTGCAGAGATGTTTCTCTAAAAACGCAAAGTTAATTTCCAAAGCCACGTAAACTTAATCACACACACACACATTTTCAGTATCAACTAT
Source organism: Archocentrus centrarchus (assembly GCF_007364275.1). NCBI lineage: Eukaryota > Metazoa > Chordata > Actinopteri > Cichliformes > Cichlidae > Archocentrus > Archocentrus centrarchus. Next base: position 36,376,854 of record NC_044359.1, on the reverse strand, counting down.
TTACATAACCCATTCATCAAACACTGGGGAGAAGATAAACGAGCCCTCCATTACTGATAACAATCAAAGATCCAGATTCTGTGTGTGTGAGCGCATGAGTTTGTGTCTGTACACGAGCGTTGTGTGAAGGTCTTCGGTACATCAGAAAAAACAGGCTCCATTCTTATCAAACGTTCTGCATGTTGCTTGTACTGTACCAGCTATTGATTGCATAACTCCCCTTCTAACCTCTGCTGGAAAAACATAAACAAAAGTTTGATGAAGGGCAGTCTGATCACCATCTATCCTGATGAAAGCAGCAACATTCCTTCATTATTTTAATCTGCAACTTTATATCTGTGGGGAGCTGCATGTTTACACCAGTCCCCTCCAAATCAGCTGCATCATCTTTGGTTTGTGATCTTTGAAATGTTGTGATGCCAGCTGTAGAATGTAAGAAGAAAAGGACCTTTTTTAGGGCCGCGACCCTGTTGGACTTCTGTTTATCCTTTTTTGTATATCGCTTTGACAAGCAGACATTCACAGCTGTGAATGACATGAAGAAAATGGGAAAACAGTTTACTGACAAGCTGTGCCCTGTTCACTCACATGGCTCCGAATGACCAGGGAAAGTGCTACAGCCAGCAAATGATGCAAAGTTGAAACAAGGGAGTAAAAGAGGGAAAGGGAAACAAAGAAAGGAAAAAAAACTGTGGTTGGCACTTGACAGCTTGGGCCTATTTTTAACACAGGGAAGAGGTAAAAGACAGATGAGCGACAGGTTTTGGTGGTTAAGGGGAGTTCTGATCATTTCTCCTGTGCCTTGCTGTGTGATGTCTTGCTCACTGACAGGTAGTGTCAGGAGGGGGAGATGAGACAGAAGCTCGTATTCCTCTGTGGGTTCCATATGCGTGCCGAAGCTGTTATTAAATGGAATCTGTAAAGTTATTCTCAAGATGATTGTGATAGTGGAGGAGGCGCACAGGGAGCGGGGGGGGCAGCTCGAGAGAGCGATTACGGATCAGACGAGGCTTGCCTTTCGTCCTCCCAGAGGGTGTGTGTTAAAGTGAGACAAGCACGCCAATGGAGGGGGTGGGGATATATGGATCTGCCATCACAATCAAACTGTCCTCATCCAGGGAAGTGGCAGGAGTGCCACGGAAACCGAGCACGGGTGTCCGACAATATTAAGGGAGAATGAAGACCAATTTAAAAATAAAATGTTGCTTCCAAATGAAGATTTTCATTTCACATGACAGTGTGATGAAGTCATTTAAGGATATATATTGGATGACATGATCCTTATCAACTCAAGGTGCCTTATAGTGCAAGGTAAAGAGTTTACAATATTAGAGAGAATCCAACAATCTGCAGATCCCTTATAAGCAGCGCTCAGCGAGAGTGAAGAGGAGGAACTCCCATTTAACAGAAAGAGAGCAAACTTAGGGAGGGACGGATATCTGCCACAACCGGAAAAGACAAGACAGAAAAGAGGAGCACGGAGAGACCAAGAACAAGACAGAACACAAACTACAGCAGCGAGAAGGCACAGTTAATAACATGTGAAAGTAAAAAGTGGGAGGTGCAGGACGAGTGCTCAACGCATCATGGGAAGTCCCCCAATAGTCAGAGGCTAAGAGATGGTTAACTAAGGCAATTAATTTCACGATAACTTAACTAAAGGATGGTTCAGGTGACCCATGGTTCAGGGTATGGTTAAATTATAAGCTTTATCAAAAATCCTGAACCCAAACTGAGTGAGCGCCGGTTCCACAGGAGAGGGGGCCGATAGATGAAACCTCTGCCTTTCACTTTACTCCTGGAAACTCTCGGTGCCACACGCAAGTCTGCACTCTGAAAGAGAGTCGCTCTGTTGGGATAATATGGAACCACACACAGAAAGATAGCAGCAAGAGGTCAATTGCCTACCTAATGTAGAATCCCAAATGCTTCAGGACACCAATGCATACATCCACATACACAATCCTTCAATTGATAATATCTGCACAAAAAGTGAGCACTTTGGCTAATTACTCTAATGTCTGAAGTTAATGGACTCTCGCGGATGGTTGGCCTCAGGAAATCAGTGAACATAATGACCAGTCACTAATGAATGCTCCAAACATCAATGACACTCAGCTGAAAGGCTTTCTGTCTGCTGGCATTTTCTAAAAAAGAGGGGAAAAAAGGCCCAGCAACGCGACATGAGAGTATTCTGTCACTTTGTGGTTCATGTAGCAAACACTTCCAAATTCCCAGTAGTGAAATGGAGTCAGCAATAAGCTAAACTGCCTCCAACCTGGACTTAATCCTGATAGATCCTGTTTAGCATTCGGATCAGAGACTTCCACCTCTTCAAAACATGTGAAGAGGAGATTATATATTATTCCATGCCTCTGCTGTACTGTACTTCACAGCTTGTGTACAGGAGTACAGATACATGAGAACAGAGATCAATGAAGGAGTAGTAGGAGGAGCGTGTATCTGTGTGTGTGTGTGTGTGTGTGTGTCTGGCAGCAGGAGACACAGCAAAGGCAACAGAGACATTTAGGATAACAGAATGCAATACATCACATTCTGTTACAGTTAGTATTTCCTCTGTACTTTCCTGTCTCATGGCTGCACTTCAGCTTATATACCATTGTTCTCAGCTTGGAGAATCACAAAATAGAGTTTCCGTCAGACATTCACTGCAAGGAAACTGATCGAGCCTTTCAGAGAGCAACAGACCCTTGTCTATTCTCACACTTAACAATGGTTGCATGCGAGGCCAACGGGACATGAGCAGCTGATCTAAGTTCGCTGTGAGATTTACCAAAAGCAACTAAAAGCAGACATTTACTAAAAGCAAAGGGAATGCTTTAGAAATACGAGAAGCAAAGGGATTGCTATGAGGAAAGAAACGCTATTAATTGTGCCAAATAAAACCGCCCCTCAGTTGTTTACCCCAAAACATGTGTTGGCAAACCGCCCTAACTGTAGCAATTATGGATACTGTCCTAACATCAGAAATTATCTGATAATGATAATATGAAACAAAACAACATAAATTAATGGTAAAGTTAAAATTCTCTTAGAAGCCGGAGTAATATCAACAAAAGCAAAGGAGGAAGTGAGGTGGACAGTGGACTTTAACAAAGTAGTCAGCAGTTCATTAGTTATTATTAATCTCTGGCTCTCTTCCACAGCATGCCTTCTGTCCTGTTTCTCTCTCCCCCCTCAGCAGATGACCCCCCCTCCCTGAGCCTGGTTCTGATGGAGGTTTCTTCCTGTTAAAGGGAGTTTTTCCTTCCCACTGTCACCAAGTGCTGCTCATAGGGGGTCGTTTTGGCTGTTGGGTTTTCTCTGTATTCTTGTAGGGTCTTTACCTTACATATTATGCATCTGTTTGCTCTGATTTGGCACTATATAAATAAAACTGAATTGAATCAAATTCAATTTGAATGACGTGTTTCTTAATTTTCATAATTACGTGTTTGGGCTGACCTGAAACACAAACTCTGCCCTCGAACATTGGAGAAAAACATCTTCAAACCCAAATACCAGTTTCCATAAACTTAACAATCGTTTTTTGCAGCACTGTCACATCAACGCATCACCGATCCAGCAGCTCCTGATGGTTTGTACCTATCTATCATTTACTTATGGTAAATGGACTAGTTCTTATATAGCACTTTTCAGAATATTATGAATGCATTTGGATGAAAATTTGTTGTTGGTGGTGATCCAAAACACAATCTGGATCCAGGATTTTGTAAAACTGGCAGCGCCTCCAGAAGGGGGGCAGCATGGCCACAGTTCACCTATCTCTTGGATGGGTGTTCTGTTAACTGTAATTTCCCCACTGTGGGATCAATAAAGTATCATAAAGTAAAAGTAAAGTAAAGTAAAAAGGATTCTTTACCATTGTGAGATAGGGATGATATTCACTTATTTGCATCTAACCTTATGAGGATAAGTAAGAATCCTCTAAAAAGAGCTAGGGTGCAGCAGGACCATGAGTTCTGTAATGTAGCAAAGTTTGTTCATGATCGAAGGAGGATTTCGGATTTGAAGGCTGGTTTCAAAGAGTTTTAAACCCAATCTTTACTTCTGAAAGAATTGGCTAGCTCATCTTAATAGCCTGTTGCCAATTAATTGTGATTTGTGCTGATCACCATCAGTGTCCTGACAAATTAGCCGATCTCAATAAAGCCCACATCAGCTGATGGCTCTGCTGAGACCACGATATTTAGGTTGCTTTAGCCTGCACACGGCTGCATGTGCACTGCTACTTTGCAACCCTTCTGTATGCAGCTCTTCATAGTCAGTGTCGTATCTGCTGTCACTGACGCCTGCTCTGACCCCCCCCCCCCCCCCCCCCCCCCCCACACACACACACACACACACACACTTCACTGTGTAATTATGAAAAAGCAAACTGAGCCAAGCTGCCAAAATTACTGCAGATTACTGCAAATTACTGCAGAAATCAAAATGATTTTGATGACAGTGGACTTGACTGAATTAGAGTTTGTTAAAAGCATTTTGGCACTTAATCTGATGACAGCAACCATGTTTTCTCAGAGGGCTGTTGTCACTTGGACTGAAAATGAAGAAAGAGAAATCCAATTATGACAGTGTTGGCGGAGATCCCCTTACACGTTTAAAAAAAAAAGAGTTTATTAGCAGCTAAAAACACATCATGGTTATCTGTGTGTGGAGGTGAATTAGCCAAGATAGTCCAGGGTATGGTAATAGTGCAGGTGATATTTTTTAATAAAGAGCAATTATGCTGTATATGGTGGAGCATGGTGAGGTTTCTAGAAAGTGTGTGGGGGGGCACCTCTGAGCTATTATGGGAGATAATGACATCAACTGAGCTCTCTCCTGAGAGTAGTTTTGTGTGTGTGTGTGTGTGTGTGTGTGTGTGTGTGTGTGTGCACCACCCTGGGAGGAGAGGAGTTGTGAAGAAAGAAGAAAAACACAGAGATGGAAGGAGGAATGATTTAAAGAAAAGAAGAAGTGTAGATGAAGGGCTGGATACATATCTCACACTCAGTACTAAAGTTATAGTTATGTGGGCTTAAAAAGACATAAAACACCAAGTTAAAGAATGGAGGAGGAATATGTGCATATATGATATGTGCAAAAACACATACACACATGCATGCACACTACACAGATATTGTAAGCCCCTCACTCTAATCCTCCCGGCTGACCCGAGATACTGATGCTGATGAGATGCTTGAGCTGCAGCCCTCAGGAGAGATGGGCTGAAGGAGAAGAAGAAGAAAAGAGGAGGAGGACTAGACAACAAGATGAAAAGGGCAAGAAGAGAGAGGAGGGGGAGGAAGATTTAATAATGCTGATAAAAGGCACAGGGATTTGTCTGTGAGCTTAAAAACTATTGAACAATAAAGGAGATCCATAAACAAATATTTTATTCTTGTTCTGTCAATAACCAGCAACATCAAAATGTTATTAATGACTTGTGGGGCAGTGATGGGGCAGAAGAACAGCAGGTTCTGCCCTCTGGAACATCACACACACAAACCAATGAAACAATGTGATCAACAGAGCTTTTCCCTGCGCGTGGCCATAGCACCACAGGAAGCTGAGCTCTACGTGTGCTGAGACCACTGCTGTAGTTTACAAATGAGCCCTCAGGAGAGATGTGACATTGTTTAACCTTACTGACAGAACTGTTGATTATTGGCCATTATTATTATTCATAAATATATATCTAGTCTTTCATGCACACCAGTGCTCATCATTACTGACACCTTTCTTAATGCACCTTTCAGAACAGTTTCAGAGCGCTGAAGTTCACAGCAATCCAACAGTACCAAGAATGTGAGTGCCGCTGTGAGCTGCCACGGGCCTGGTGTAAAGCACCGCGGTGCTATATTTGCACCGTATGCAGGTAGGGTTCAAAGTCTTTGCCTCTGAACTCCACTCACACACTTTTCTGCATTTCCCAGATTATTGTATTTATTGGTTGTTTTACTTCTTTTGTTTGATGGCGGATATACAAATGGAGAACAGGGTCACTGCGGTGCTGCATTATGCAACACAACCATAAGCTACCAGATTATTCTTAAGCAAAATTCTGCATCTCTTTTTGCATGTTTTATGTGTCATCTAAAGTTTACAGCTTTTCTCTGGTGCTGATACGTTTAATTCTAGGAAAAGCACTGAAATCGGTAGATGACAGAGGATTATGAAAAGTCATGTTAACAAAAAAAAAAAAATAGCACTGAACATCAAACTGATGAATGATATTTAATCCTGAGAGGTGTCCGAAGAGACCGGAGGCAGAAACCCTTCCTGCTCCTCCCACTCTCTTTCTAACAGAGCGGCTTCACTTTTTCTGCCTCGCTGAGAACATCAGTGCAGCCTCTGACGCCCTGAAGGCTCCAGCTTAATAATGTGACTATAATGACTTTTTCCACATAGCTGCCGGTGTCACCTCTTACACAATTACTCCATCTGACTTCCACTGAGACACTGCAATTATAACTTTGATAAGGTTGGAGTAAGTGCTCTCTTCACACAGGTGTCAGTGCCTCTGTCTGTCCATACGTGTGTTCTGTAGATATAACATCTCGGTGAAGCATCACAAACAATGATCAAGACACACATGGGTTACTTTGTTGCAATCTATATACTACAGTAGGTATCAAATCAGTTCAGGGTAACTCCCTGTCAAATGAAACTATAAATTTTCAATTATAATATGTGGTAAGGTGCTGCAACAGACTGGTGACTGTCCTGCCTCTCACCCTGTGCCAGCTGGGATAGGCTCTGTGCAATCGTGAATTGATGAGGCTGTTTTTAAGAAGATGCATGGCTGGAAATGTGTTAATGGCTCTGCAGGGCAAATGCGTAGAGCTGCTAATGGAGCAAAGACTGCGAGTTAGTTTAGGCAAACAACTCCAGCTGCACCGCGTCATACACAGAACCTCTCTCCCCTCACGTCATATACCAAACACACTCTCCCAGTTTGTTGGTCTATTTAAGCTGCAGAATTTCTGCAGAATTTCTGCCTCTGAGATGTCAGTATCACTGCTGCCTGCTATTTTAACCCTTTCACTACCCCAGAATCCACCTGTAGGTATATTTACTCATCTGCAGGGAGGGACAAAGTCAGATCCCATTCACCGAACTATGTTTCACTGCTGCAAGAAATTGTTTCAAATGTGACTTTTCTCACTGAAGTGCTGTTAGTATGTCCCAAGTCGATGATACAGATCAATGTAACAGCACATCTCAACAGATTTTAATGGATCATATCATCCAAAATTAAAATCTCCCTTTCTTACCACACCTCAATCTGTCCTGTATTTACAGAAGCTGAGCTCACTCCTTCACTGTGGGCTTGACTGTGAGAAGCGTGTCTGTAACAGGGTTTTGTGTGACTAATTGACTAGACATTTAAATTCTGCTGCCAACTAATGCTGGCAGCAGAATTACAAGTTTTAAAAATGTATTTATGTTGGTCATTTTTTATTATTTAATTAATAAGAATTAATTAATAAATTAATTTATTTTTCCTAGTCTCATTTCTATTGTATACTCCTGTGTTTACAATTGTGCTGCTTTCTCCTCTCTCATCCATCCTCACACACACACACACACACACACACGGCATGTGGATGTGCACTGCTCTGGTCGCTGTGTCAGCTTTTCGGTTTTTCACTCACTTGACCAGTTGGCGGTTAAATTAAAAACTGCTGCATAAACTCAAATCAAAGCTGTTGGAGTAGTGAGAGTGAGACACTTCTAAACTGCTGTGGCTTTGCTCTTAGCTTCCTCCATGCTACGTTAGCTCTCCTGCTAGCAACCAGCGCTGTGTTGCTGATATGTGGTTTAGTAAAGTTCACACAAGAGATGCACTAATTCAAACCTACATCCCTGACCGTACCAACATGAGTTCTTGTACTATAGCACAGCACACACATACCCACAAATGAAAAAATCCATACAAGCAACACTATCACAGTTGGTAAATATTAAAAATGGAAAAAGAACATTGAAATGGGAAAAGAATGCACGGCGGGGCAAAAAGCTGGGTGACTTTTCTTCATAAAGTAATAAATCAGAATTGCATGTCACTTTTTAAGGAGAAACGTCACTGATTCAGATTTAATGCATATTAGATTAGATTCAACTCGCACAAGGCACACAATGAAATGATCGTTCCAGATCACTCATCCAGAGACGAGCATCTGCGGTCGTGCAGCCAGAGACTGGCGCTACGTTAGGTAATGTGGTTTAAGTGTCTTCCCCAAGGACACAACACAGCGCAGGGAGAGGGGTCGAACTTGCAACCTTCCGGCTGCAAGGCGAGCGCCATATGTTTCAATATGTTTCAGTCTTAAATACTATATTGTAATATAAAATATATAGTAATATAGAAAATAAATGACAGCTACCCCTGCAAATCAAAATTCTTTTGTGAAACCCTGCTGAGTCCACGTCGTGCCTAAACACAACAATATCACAAATCAAAGTCACATGCTGAGAACTCACTTTCTATGGAAAACCATCATCCATAAGAGCAGGAAGGGAACAGCATGAAAACTGGTCCCCTGAGGAAAACACAATACTAACTGACCTGCATGCAGTGTTACACACAAAAAGTCTCATTTGGTGGCTCATTGCAGATGAGATATATGAAAGAAAATTAAAGTAAAAAATAATACCAGTGCTCCCAAATGAATATATGACTGACAGAGTGTGAATATGAGCTGCCCTAACACTTCAAGAAGAAAACCAGGATTATGTCAGAGCCCACAAAGTTGCAAGAGCATCGACCTCTAACCCCCACCCCCACTTAAGCACCTTCAACTGAGAATAATTTAACATGGTAAATCTTGTCTAAGCTCATGCCTTCATTCCCATCTGTGCACTGCTTTATTGACTTCCCCTTTATTTGTACTCAAGGACGGGTCAAGACCATGTGTGGTTGTTGACAAATTCTGGTTGCAACATCTGTTAGCAGCACTGGAAGCAAGCTATATTTGCTCACGGTGGGGTAGACTGGCTTGGAGCCTCCGACCAAGTCAGGGCTCTTTGTACGCCATCTTTGGTGCCTGTGGGCTGAGAAAATTCAACAAACCTTGGCCTTAGGAGACCCTTTCAAACCTCATTAGATAACTGTGACAACTATGTTTATAAGAAGCTGAGAGGGTTTTTTTTTTTTAAATATTAAAATACAGTAATCTACCTTCTCCCTGCTTCTGCAAGTGCACACACTGCAGTGAAACCAAAAGATGTCCCTTTAAGGCATAGGTACATATCTGCATAAACAAATAAAATGATTACAAAATGATGTCATTTTGTGCGATAAGCATGCTGTTTTCTGCTTTCATTGATGTGTTGTAGTTCAGCAGTGGGTTTGCTGTTGCTGCATTATAAATGTATGCCATAAGTGAAATGTGATGAATTGAGTGGACACGTATTTTTAAGGTACAGGCTAACACATCTGGATTTATTTGATTATGCCTCACTAGTTACTGCTCCTAAAATGGTCATAAAGAGAACAGATTCTACACGCGGATGTTGTGTGTTAATGTGTTGAAAGTGTTTTGTTGCTTTCAGCTAAACTTACAAGCCTGAAATGAAAATCCTGACCATCTGAACCTGAGCCAGAGGTATTCACACACAGCTTTAATTTATGGTCTTTCACCAATTAGCAGAGCCCGTCTCAGTGAACTAGTTAATTATCAGTTAATTGTTAGTGGCTTTTTACATCAGACTGCCGATGTGCTGGTAGTAGAGAGAGAATACCCAGCAAAGCAGCCAGACTGGCCTTAAGAACCACCAGATAAGCCTCCTGTGGCTCCCTCGGCTGTAAATAGTCATTAGTTAGTATGCTGTCAAAGCCTGACTATAGCAGCATCACAGGCAACCCTGAATTTAATGGTGGGTATGAGGCTGACACTGCAGTCTGCAATGTGTTTTTAATTCCACAGCACATACTGTTATTATGAACCTAGAAAAACCAACATAATTCCTCTAAAAATAAATTCTATGACTTACATTTATGTATACACAGAGGGTTTCTGAGTCTGTGAATTTCCAATTGCAAACATCAGCTGGAAAGAACTTGCTTTTTATAGCCCATCTCCAAAACAATACATGAAGTGTTTATTGTCCACACAAGATTGCCATCAGAATTTGCAGGCATGTTCTCTCATAGCAGGAAAAAAAAAACAACACCATAACAGTCACTCTATCCTGGTTTCCTGTCAAGAACGAATAAAAGGTAGAGACAGGGAGAAAAAGACAGAAGAAGACGAATTAGTCTGGGTGTCTATACCTTTAAGAGTCCCCAGGCCGGGGCTGATCGTTGGGAAAGTCAGCAAGTGCTTTTCTCATGACCCCAGAAAGGAGGTCTTCTTCCTTCTGGGTCCATGGATGAAGAAGAGACGTCACTGAAAACCCAGGAAAGGCACACTTGCCACATACAGTAAATGTCATGGTTGCACCACATTTCACTGTACATTTATCATCTGCTATTCCCATTTTCTTTTTTGAGAACAAATTCCCGTCTTTAAGTGTCCCCATGCACACATTTCCAAGTAACATGACACAGGCCTAGCTGCATTAGTCCTTTGTCTCTTTCCCACACTGTATCACTATTGTGACTAAAAGTATGACTGTTTGTATGGACTTAAAAATAGTAGTAACTCGGCAAATGTGGGGCAGGAGTTTGAACTCATCAAACCTCCAGTGGCCGGCCAGAGCATGGTCTTTACAGGTCAACGCAGCCCTTAAAAATGCAGCTAATACTGCACTGCTCCACATTCTTTAATCACAGCACTAATCCCGTGAACGGGCCTTTAATTACGCTAATATAATTAGATTAAGGTGTTTACATGACCCCAGACTTAATTGCAGTATAAGCATAAGGCTGGGATTGGGGCATCAATGCCAGAGTGTCTGTCTGAAGTGAATGTTAACATTTCTTGTTCACACAAAGATAAGAAAATTAATTCTGGAGACATGCTAAATGACCACTGAGAGAAAAAAAAAAACAACAAAGCTATAGAGAATGACAACCAATGTTGGGGTCAATGTATTACACACACATATTACACTCGTTACTGTTCTTAAAAGTAATGCAGTATGTTACTTAATTACTTCTACTCTCGTGCATTAAAAATGAAAGTAATGCCCAGCTCTCCCTTCATCAAAAGTTACGGATGTTCCAGCATTTTTCTCCTCTCTGCACAAAAGGACAAGAAGCTCATTGTAGTGGAAGTGCACAGGAAGAAAACGGTTTGGTTTGTTAGGTCCACCCATCGTGCAGGTAACTGAAGTACCTTTGTAGCACAAGTAAGAACACCATCCATCCATCCATCCATTCGCTTCCGCTCATCCTGTTCAGGGTCGCGGGGGAGCTGGAGCCTATCCCAGCTGTCATAGCGCGAGAGGCAGGTTACACCCTGAACAGGTCGCCAGCCTGTCGCAGGGCCAAAACAGAGAGACAAACAACCTTTCACACTCACATTCACACCTATGGCCAATTTAGATTAGCCAATTAACCTAACCCCAGTAAGCGCATGTCTTTGGAATGTGGGAGGAAACCGGAGTACCCAGAGGAAACCCACGCAAGCACGGGGAGAACATGCAAACTCCACACAGAGAGAGGGAGAGGCCTGGGCCAAGGTGGAATCAAACCCAGGCCTTTCAGATGGTATTCTAACTGTGAGGCAGCAGTGCTAACCACTGCGCCACCGTGCTGCCCAAGTAAGAACACATGTGACAATAACTGTAACTCTGTTACATTGCAACACTGATGACAACACAGACACAAAACAAAAAAAATGTGCAAAATAAGAACAAAAAGTAGCAGACTTAAAGGTACAGTCAGTAATTTTTTAAGATTATTTAATAGATAAAAAGATAATAGATAAATTTACATAAATTAGTGTGTAATTACACGTTCAAACAAATTGACGCATTCTCATAAACTTTTAATGAATCCATTAAAAATACATAGGAGCGATTTGTTGAAACCCGCCACGTTGCCCCACCATATTTGAATACAGTGGCTGGAAAGTACATCTCCCTTCCTACTAATCACATTTTATGCATGTGGCTAGAGATCAGCCACATACAAAAAAATGCCACATTCAGAGAAGAAGAGAAGGCTTTTGTGTGCCATGCAGGGGCATTTAAATCCATGCCTGCACCTTTAGACTCAAGACACTGAGCCCCCCCCATGACCCTGAACAGGATAAGCAGAAGAGAATGGATGGATGAAATTCAGGTCATAAGGATCACAAAGACATGCACCATGACAAAGACATAAAATGAGAACAAAGATTATTAAAACAATTGCAGAGAGACAGAAAAGAATATTTCTTGTATGCATTGTTTCTTGCATTCATGGCACAGAGGCTGAAAGACTGAGTGTGCACTGTGGCTTTTTTGGGACATGATATATTGCCCTGTGAAACTGTGAGATTGAATCTGAACTAATCTCCATTTAGGTTCTTGTCCTCCTGGGCTTTGGACAGGGTGCAAGTGAGTATAAATATGAAGGATTACAAGACGCACTGGCAAACTTGCACAGACTGACAATTGGACAACAAACTACCTTACAAAAGAGAAAAGAGTGTACTGTTGCATGTGTGTCATTATGTACTGATAAATCCCTCAATCTTCAACCTGAAATCAAAATTGCACCAGTTGCTGGGGAAACAGACATGAGCAGACCACTGTAATCCCGGCTCAGAGTGGAAAAGGGGCTTTGCCGCACATCCATTTGGTTTCATTCTAAAAACAGGCAATTAGAGATAAAGCCATAGTTCTAAGTTGGACAGACTGCATTGCGTGGCTCAGCTTTTCATTGTCTAAAGGTAAAAAAAACCACATTTTTAAATGACGCTTTAACATGGTAACAACAGGGAAGGAAACTTGAAACTAACACTGTTGTATTGTCACACATAAAGTGCGCTGGTTCACCAAGCTTCAGTACCTGTGATCTTACAAAGTGGGAGGGTTCAGAGCCCAGAGTGGCCCCACTTTAAAATAAAACATGCTACTAATAATCATTGCAACACTCTCGCGTACTATTATAAATCACTGACAGTTATCAGCAGTGAGAGCACCGCTGCCCCGCCTCCCAACAGAGCTTTTTGAAGCTTGTATGGATTGACCTTGTTAAATAACTAAAGTCCATCACGGGACACACCTGGAAAACAAATGAAGATGTTCTCTCTGGCCAGATGGTGTGTCCAGAATACAAGAGTAATTGTACAGCAGTTGGTGAAGAGATAAGACACGGCTCATACATCCCTGCCGCTGGTCTCTGATAAGTGACATCAAGCTTTAAGATTATTGTGTGTACTCATGTAAATCTAGTGCAGGAGCACAGTGCTGATGCTGGGACAAGCTAAAATAGTCCTTCTTTCAATTGCACACAGTCCATCTTACTGGTGCTGGAAACATCTGGAAATAGTGTCCAGGTTTCCACGTTGGGGACACAAGTGTCAGTACAGAAACATGCAATCTGACATTAAAGGTGACTTTTTGCCTGAATCTGTAACAGCGTTCCTCATCAGGATGCCTCCATAACACGAATGCAGGGGTGTGAACCACATACCACATAAGGATAAAAGGCAAAATACGCACAACAAGGACTTTTAGTGGTGAGAATGGACGTAAGACCAGAAAAAAGATTAAACTGCCAACTGTCACAACTTACCTCAGAGCAAAAGACAAGAAGGCAAATTAATTTAAGCAATTAGAAACAAGTGAATAATCAGGCACACTGCCTGCTGAACCTAAGCTAATATAATCAAATTAGCTGACCCAAACACAATTTCACTGAGACGATCTTAATGAGTTTCTGTGACTGAGAAACACTGTTAAGGCTAGAAAAGCTTAATATGAAAAGATACAACTGCTAAGTGGGAAGTTAAGTGTCATATTTAATTAAGAAAAGTAACACAGAATTAAACAGAGGACAACGTTTAAGTCCAGCGATGCACCACATGGTAAACCTGATTCTGTTTCAGATGCTCTTACTATTACAAATGTGTGTGTGTTACTTGTTTCCACCTGAAGGACAGAAGAGCACAGCACACCTCACGGGCTGATTTTTGTCGAGCTGGCAGATAATTGTTTTCTCAGAGGTACTGTAAATGTGTGAGGAAAAATTTGACTGACTTTGCAGATGACTGGTCTCGATTACTTTAACCCTCTGAGGTCTAAGTTGTTAGCGGTGATGACCCCAACCCTAACGCTAACACCAGCTCTAACCCGAGGCAATCAGAATGTGTAGCTTTTGTTTTTATTAAATGTTCGTGGAAATCAGGGAACAAGGACAACAATCATTCTGCCTGACACGCAACACAACAGATTTACATTTGTTCCAAAAGAGTCCATTTTACCCTTCTTGAGAATACAGGTTTGGGTTACCGCCTATGATGACTTAGACTTCAGATGATTAGAAAGCGTGAAAAATGCTAAACCTTCCTAGATCATCCATTTGAGTCTTAGGTGGTGCCTCGTTTTCATCAAAACACCCAAAATATTCAATCTGCTATAATGTAGGACAACAAAATCTCAACCTGTGATGATCGCATGTTTGTCATTCTTGATTAATAATTCACCAAAAATCATGAATTAATGGCTCCAAGGTTTATGCTGCAGCAGGACAATGAGCCCAGCCTGAGTCATAAAGGCCTAACTTCAGCCACAAGAAGAATAAGAAGTCCTGCAAACAGATGGTATGGCCCCAGCCAAGCCCTGATCTCAGCATCACAGAATCAGTCTGGAATTACATGAAGGCACTGAAGACAAGTGAAATCTGTAACAAGCTGCTGTACCTCAAAATACTTTAAACTGTAAGAGCACTGAGGACAAATGTTAATGGTTAAAAGGCAAGACATGCTCACTTATCTTATGTATCATACTCACATTCATTCAAGCACTCTCTACATCTATCTAACATTCACACACACAATCAAACTCCAATGAATGCATCGAGAGCAGCTTGGGGTTCAGCATCGTGCCCAAGGATACTTTGGCACACAGACTGAAGCAGCCAGGGATTAGAACCACCAGCCTTCTAGTTAGTAGAAGGCCTGCTCTACCTCCTGAGCCACAGCCGCCTCAAACGCTGGTTACAAAACTGTATTCTGTAACAAAGTGGCTACAAAATACAATCAGAGCATTCTGTGCCAAAAATACATCAATATGTTTCATATCTGAAAGATTAAATGGAGACAGGATAAAACAATATTCAGCTCCATTCACTGAGGTCATCATGACACAGAGAAGCAGCAGAATCTAAAAACCTTCCATTACACATGTGAACATCTGAAACTTGTTGCCTCTGACTTCACAGAACACTACAGTCGTCTACAGTGAATACAACAGTTTAACACACCTAAACACTACACAACACCACAAAACGAATAATGTGGTTTTAACAGCAACGGCTGCCCAAAGAAATCTGCATCTGTTAGCAAACTGGCTAATATCACTACTGGTGCTGGTCATATATTGTCATAGAAATTCTTTGGGGCTCCATCACCTTCTTGTCTTGGTAGCCTAGATGGCAAGAAGTACTGTACACCACCCGGATACTGGTGGACACTGGTGAAATCATGTGTTTTTAACTCAGCAGCTGCTTTTGAGTCTGATAACATTCTCCACTGCTCAGGATTTTTTAAGTGAACCACTATCTTGTTTGTGGGAGGAAGTTTGCTCACTTCCTGCTCTAACATCAGGGACTCAAGGAGCTCACAGTTTTCCTGTTGCCACAGGGTGCTGCTATTCATGAACATTTCCTCTCAGTGTCTGCTCAGTGTTTTCAGGACACACCTGCAGAGCGATTGATGGTGAGTCAAACACTGAGGTCAAGGCCAGCTACTATGCTCGTATCTTCCTGTTGTCCTGTGACACCGAATCCTAGCCTGCTGATAAAACAGATTAGTTGGACATCTTGCTGGCAATCACTCCTTGAAAGGCCTTAAATCACTGTGTCATCACAGAGGACCTGGATGGTGCAAAATTACTCAGGTAATACTCCTCCCTCAGTGAGACTCTCACCAGCCTGAGATTGTCTGTGTCAGGAATTTTGTGATTATTTTGGCAACAGCACTAAAAAACACACATAAGCTCTACGGGCAGCTGAGCGCAAACTCAGGCAAAATGTGCTGCTCTCACATGCTTTCATGTCTCACAGAGCAAAGTCACCACCCTGACTCCTAGAAGTGACAGGCACTCACCTGGAGCAGATGGGGCTCTGCAACTTAAATAAATATCTCCTGTTTTTCCATATGAGAGCAGGCGGCTCATGAGAGCAGTCTGCAGCCGAGCAAAAACTTTCATCACTGTCATAAAAAAAATAGTCTCTGTTGTTGATGAGGGTTAAACTGAGACAAGAGCTGATGAACATTCAGCAGTTCCTGGAATGAATACTGAACTGGAAGTGCCTTATATGAACTCCAGTCACTGTCTGAAGAAGATATTGTACAAAACTCAAGAAATATTAATATTCTAGTTTTGTGAAATGCAAAAAAAAAAAAAAATACTCCCCTCTAGGTACTGCCATTAAAGAGTTTTACCGAAATGAATCATTTAAACATTTCTTACTCCCCAAAACGTTTGCAAAATACTCGTGCAGCTGTAGCGTGCCCCAATTTCTAAATCAAAGAGATGGAAAAGTAGGCTGCTTGTACTGTACAGCTTTGAGTGAAAGTAGGAGTTTAATACATTGCTAGAGAGAGTGACGGCTGAGCCAGTGTTGCAGCAGCTATAAAGGGATTATTCTGCCCTGGAAGACATAATCATGTGTAACACACTTGTTTCAAATCCCGTGAAAAACAAACAGGTGTTTAAGTTTGAAATCCAGCCCTTCATCCTCTGGCACACATACAGAGAGAACCCCCCAGAAGCAGCCACTGCTCTCATTACTTACAGGTTTCTGATTATGACTCGAATCAGCACAAAGTGGGTTTCCGTCAGTAAAACTCTCATAATAATGTACTTTATATTGCTTCGATATGATTTGCTAACAGGATGGGTGAAAATGTGGTGGTGTTGTTGGGGACATTATTTTCAAGGTCTGAAATAAAAAGTTATAAGGCGTGCATGCGCTCCTGAACAGGTGGGAAACAAACAAACAAACAAACAAACCAACACAATCCCATAAACAGGTGAGGAAGCTGACCTGAGAGCCCGCACAGAAAGGTAAAGCAGAGCAGAGGAAGTTTCCTCGAAGTAGTGGTGGAGACTCCCATGGTTGGTGCAGCCACTTCTCCGTTGTTACTGTCCTTCACCCGGCTTATATGAGCGCTGCGCCTCAGGCAAATGAAGCTCTTCAAGTCTGTCGAGCGGGTTTTCCTTCAGTCTCCACGCGCTGGCCGAGGACGGTAAGGGACACTTCAGGTGAGGGAGGTGTGGAAGTCGTCTTATCCCGCTGCCCTGCGAATCCTCTTTTCTGACTTGGTGGAGCGATGGGAATAAAGTGAGGTGTAAACTGGATCAGCCCCGACACTAAAGGTCATCCAAGACTCTTCTTGTCCTCCTTTAAACGCATCTACAATTCCCTCCTTACCGACACGGAGACTAGTCGGTTGTAACTCTCCAAGTTGTCATCCCGTGTCCTTTCCTCAGAGACACAGAGAGAGAGAGAGAGACAGAGGTGCCACCTCCGCGTCACAGCTGTAGATTCAGCGTCAATATCAAGCGCAGCTTCCGGAGACCCCAACAAAATAAGGTTCTTGGAAGCATTGCCTTAAGTCCTCTCTTTTATTTTGAAACAAAAGCACTGAGTCGTAAGCGTTAGTTTGCTGGCTGTGTAATTCAGCTTCACGCACTTCCAGCAGTTCTCGGGTTCAGCGCAGGGCGCAGGTGTACGAGCTGCATTTCAAGCATTATTTTGAAGATCAGTTTGAACGTAATTAATAAAGATTTGTGAGCAGAATATCATAAATTCTGTGTATATATATATATATATATATATATATATATATATATATATATATATATATATATATATATATATATATATATATATATATATATATATATATATATATATATATATATATATATATATATATATAAATATATATGTGTGTGTGTGTGTGTGTGTGTGTGTACATATGTACATACACCTTGTTAGGTTATGTTGTCACTCAGTTGTAGCTGATTTATGGGGTGGACCTCCACCTCCCAGAGTTACTCTGTTGGACTGTGATGTGGTCACTGTTCATTTGAGTACAGTGCACTCACTGCCATGCTCAAGAATCCAGTTTGAGATGATTTGAGTTTTGCTGATTATCCTGCTGGAAGCAGCCATCAGAAGATGGGCATGTGTCCATAAAGGGATAGACATGGTCAGTGACAGTACTCATGGAGGCTCACAATGCTGGATTCACATTATAGTGGCCCATAGTGTGCCAATGAAATATCCTCCACACCGGTCTGAGCTGTTGCTATAAGGCAGGATGGACCCTACAATCCAAATGTCACAGCAGAAATCGAGACTCATCAGACCAGGCAACATTTTTCTAATCTACTGTTGTCCAGTTTTGGTGAGCCTGTGTGAGTTAGCCTCAGTAACCCATCCTAGCTGCTGTAACCCATCCGCATGAAGGCTCACTGTGTTGTGTGTTCAGAGTGAGTGGTTATTTGAGTTACTGCTGCCTTCCTATCAGCTTGAAAGAATCGGGCCATTCGCGTCTGACCTCTGGCATCAACTAGGAATTTCTGCCCAGAAACCTGGATATTCTCTCTTTTTCCAGACCTTACATAAACATAAATGGAGTCCGAAAATTCTAGACAGGAACACTACACCTTGCCAGTTTTAAATACCATGACTCAAGCTTTTCTAACAATAAGCTTATTTTCAAGCCCACCTCCCCCCAACACTCAAAGCGCCATCCTTTTCCCTCGTCTCCCCTTTAAAATCTTCAATCTTCAGTTCCTGCTCTATCATGTGTGAAGAGGCATGGGTCTGAGAGCAGAGAGGGAGAGACTGAACTCGGCTTGACGTGAATTCCCAAGGTGAGCTCACCATCCTGTTGCAGAAGGAAAGACTGACCTGTCCTCTCTGAGGTGGTCAGACCCCTTTATTTCATTTCCTGAGGTTGGCCAGTTGCCTCAGCAACAAGGGTGAGGCTAATGCAGGCAGACTGCTCAATTATGAGAGGTGAACAGGGGTTACCCCTGTGATTAAATCCAAAGAAGCAGAGTCCAAATCTTGTGGGGCTGAGATTTTGTTGTGTTGTTGTAAACTGCATCTGGGCCTCCAGCTGAAATCTACAGCATTCAGGCAAACGCTGTCAAAACATGCCCGTTTTTATTTAGGAGCAAAAATAATTTGAGCCGAGCAGAGAGGCTCACGCTGGACTCTGGCCTGGGCTGCTAATCCGAACAGACTGAAAGAGCTGGTCAAAAGTAAACAAACCTGACACCTGGAGGCCAAACGTATTGCTCGCTCCAATTAATTACCTATAACGCATGCACGAAAGAAATGTCCTTTCCTCTGTCATCATTTTGCTTTTTGTTTATCCCCCTCAAATATAGCCTATATAACTGCATCCTTAATCATCTCCACGTCTGCCTCGATCCAGTCCACACATCCTACTAATCAAACCCAAAGAATAAAACACGAAGTACAGAAAAACTGATTTATAAAAATAATATTTTATGAAGTTAAAATAAATGTGGGGCATAGAAGGCTTTCCATAGGTGCATGTTTTTGAGAGTGTCAGTCTGCCAATAAATCCACAAGTATCTCAGTTTATCTGCATATATATTTGTGCAGTTCAGAGTTTTATTCTTTTGTTTTGTTCTTGAGTAATAGGAGCAAAAAATATTAAACTGAATGTGCTGCAGAGAACCCGAGGAACTCAAAAATGTGTGACTGTCCAAGATCCTTTATTGTGTTGATGTGTGTTGATCCGTGATGTGTTCTTACATAGTAACAGCACAATGGTGTGTTATTTACAGATCAAAATATTGAGATGCAAATCCATTCTTCATATTCAAGATACAGCCCAGAGTGTAGCCAGTGTCTCACTGTACATTTTGGAGCTATCCATGGAAAAAAAAACACAAAGTGAAAAAGCACCGGATTCATATTCAAGGAGAACATTACCAACAGTTTAAGTACAATGCATGAAATTAGAAGTTGCAGTTGCAATAAGTTGCTATAGCTATTCAGGAATGGAGTGTGGCGCTCCTTCCTGGCTGCTGAGAGGCAGGAATGCTGTGGAATTTCACCAGTCATGCAAATATTTGGTCATTTCAAATTTCACTGTGACAGGCCTGCAGACTTATGTGTCCCCAAGTATCACTCCTTCTATTCTAGACTGTTATTTAGGTATTGGAATAAAATGAATGATGAGGACCACGATCAGCAGAACCCCTCAAGCATGATTTGACTCTTTTTTGATCATCTAACAGGACAACATAGTACAGGCCTAGTATGATTTGGAGCCTTTCTGTATAAATAAAACAAGTTTTTTGTTTTTTTTTTAAATTGAAACCTCTAATTAGGCACTTTCATTTATTTGAAGCTGAAACGATGCTCAGTTGGCACTGTAGTTTCCAGATATTGGACACTGAATAGTCTCTAGGTATTCTGTCCCAGTTTCAAATGCTTCTCTGCAAAAGGTCAGTGGCATTATCCCTTTGCATACACATCACAGACATGTACAGTGTCAGTTTGTGTTTGGTCTCCTTCAGCATGCTAGTTTACACCTGTGTCACTAATTTTATGTCATCACATATTCATACTTTTCTAAGCAGACTCCACTTCATGTTATTTCTCACTGACAGGAAATTACCATCAGGAATACCAGACTGTGCTGTTTCACAGTAATAGCTAGCTATGGCCATCTCCTGGGCACGTGGGGGAATGACATGTTAAGTCTCAGCATGCACTACTGCTTCACTTTCCCTTATATTTCAAAACAAACAGTCAGAGAAAGTCACTACAGTTCATCCTGAAGGAAAACTGTCCAGGGCTGCACAGCGGTTAGCACTGATGCCTCGCAGTAAGAAGGTCCTGGGCTTGAATCCATCTGTGTGGAGTTTGTATGTTCCTTCTTTGTCTGCATGGGTTCTCTCTGCGTACTCCAGCTTCCACCACAGGCTCTGAATGTGAGCATGCCTAGCTCCACGTTTTATCCCTGTAGCAGACTGGTGACCTGTTTAGGGTGTCCCCTGCCTTGTACCCTATGACAGCTGGGATACACTCCAACTCACCATGACCTTGAACTGGATAAGCATTTAAGAAAAGATGGAAATTTGTCCAGAAATGTCTCTAGATGTCAGCTTTCTGGTAGAAGAAGAATGAGGAAGAACGTGGATGTCTTTACAAACTATGGAACAATTCTATTAAGTACATGTAGAAATATTTCACTTAATAAACAGAAGCTAAATATGTTTGTTACTGACACAAGAGAAAAAGTCAAGATTCAGTCATTCAATTAAACATAGTTGATATTTATCTATAAACTCACTGCCTGTTACTCTTTGATCTCACATAAACCTCATAATCCTTCAACCGTCAATCGTTGGTGAATCAGTTTTTCTAATAGTCTAGATGTAAGGTACCTGAAGCTTAAACACACACACAAACCCATTTTCACTGTGTGGAAAATGACAGCGTCCACTTTATTGTTTTTCAAACATGTAAACATACAAGACGGTGACTTTGAAACAATCACATACAAGACATGATGTCAGCCAATGAAACGCAAAACAGAGCATATCATATTCATCTGTATACTGTGCACCCAAACAAATAAACACTGCATGTTTGCTAAAGCCACAATGCTCCACAACACTTTATTTTCTCATATATATATGTGTGTGTGTGTGTGTGTGTGTGTAAACTAGCATTATAGCTCAGGCAAACTTGCAGTTGTTCATTTGCTTGAGTATACAGTATATACAGATGTTGATATTTTCTATTTTTTTGGTTGACAATAAAATATATATATATATCTATATATAGGGTAGATTTCATATACATCAATTCAATATGGAATTCTCTGTTTCTTTTCTACACAGTCCTCTTCTGGCACATTGCACACAGCCTCAGGAATCATGTTCAGAAAGGATCGGTCATGATCAGTTAACCTGTTCAACTCATAGTCTTATTGTTGCAGTGCTCTTGTGCCTGCTTTATACCTGCAAGCAGACTTCACAAACACAGGCACCATTTAGTGTTCCACAGAGCAGCATGTGGGAGGTGCTAGTAACTTGTCAATATGCTCAAAAGTGTGTCTAATCATCCACAAGGATACGGCTGCAGCTAGAGATGCTTCAAGCACCGTTCACTGGCACATACTGCCTTACACTCCTGCTACAATCACTCGCTGCTTACTGCGGTCAGGAGGGGCCGTTACATGAGAGAAATACTTGTAGCTTCTGAATTTATATATTTTACTACCGCATTCTCAATAATGTCTTTAATTTGTAATGAAGCAGCTGCACACTCTGAATCTTCAAGTATGACAATAAAACATTATTTGTGAACCTAAAAAACAGAATAATCAATTTTCCACAGCTGCAACACCAGCAATGCAAAACAATGCACACATACATTTTTGTACTACTGTCAAGTGTATGGCTTCCATCAGTGGTGCATAGCTGCTCTTACAACATCACTCCATACCACTCCTGCTCTGACACTTTGAATTTGTGCCTTGGTGATGCTTGATCTCCTCCAGTGTGTCCAAACAAAGATCCTTCAACTTCACTTTCATTCTAGCAAGTGGATAAAACTGTAGGGATCCAAAACTGGTGAGCGGTCCAGCTGCTGACCAAAGTTTGTCTGAGGAATTTTCTTCTCGGACACTTCAGGACATTACAGTAGAACTTTGGACTGGACCCAGAACTGCTCGGTCACAGCTGGAGACCCATCTCTCATCACCACCACTGATCCTCCACATGAAACTCAGGTTGTTTGCTTGCTGTACAGGTGTGAGGTTCATGGTCAGGACACTGTATGTGGTTAAAACAGGACTTCCATGGAGTGATCGACAAATAGCAGCTATGATGGAAGCTGTCTGGAAAAACCCGGTAAAATTATATATATTTGTTTGGTTTTTTTGGCCACAGCGGCTTTCATTCGTAGTAGTAGAGCAGGGGTATTCAACTCCAGGCCTCCAGGTCTGGTGTCCTGCAACTTTTAGATGTGTCTCTGCTTCAGCACACCTGAGTCACATATAGAAGTCATTAGCAGGACTCTGGAGAACTTGACTGCATACTGAGGAGGTAATTCAGCCATTTGATTCAGGTGTGTTGGATCAGGGACACATCTAAAACCTGCAGGACACCGGCTCTCGAGGCCTGGAGTTGAACACCCCTGTAGTAGAGAGACAGGAAATGGGGGGAGATACGGGGGAAGACACGCGGGCAAGCTGGTGACAGGCCGGGACTCAAACCTGCGCTGCCCACACCGCAGCATGGGCATGTGCTCGCCGGCTTCACCACTAAGATCAAATGATCTTTAATGGAAATCAGCCAAATTTACATCAGGTAAGGTTTATGAGCCAATTTTTTTTTTTTTAACTTTCAGTCATATCCCATAAATACAGATTCTTAGCTGATAATATATTTTGCCATTGGAGCATATTGTCTGGAAAGGTGACTGGATGGATTATCTTGCTAAAATTTACTCTTTGCTTCTGACCTGAAATTTTAATTGAAGCATCCCCACCTGCAGCCCTGTTACATGTGCAAAACATAAGGCATAAATCCACCAGTAATCACTCTCAGACACGCTCACGTCCTGACTGCGACAGTCAAATTAAAGGCAGCTTCAAAATAAATACACACTGTGGTCCCGTTGCTGCCATTTTTGCTACATCTTACTGAGGTAGACAGATGCATACTGCAATAGTCACCTTGCCAACCAAGCACTCCCTGATGAGGCAATATGTATCTACACTGAACAAGCAGCAGATCCTCAAATAGTGCACATCAGCCTAAAATAACCAGTACACACACCAGCTCTCTGACAGTTTACGTACACATTTCTACACATTATGTTTCCATACTGTGTACTGTTCTTTTTAGACTTGATAAAAAATATCAGCTTGAGCAACTGAAACCAAAACAAAATCAGACGCATCTCCAGAAAATAACTGGAATAATGAATCATTCTGACTTCTGTTTTGAACAAAAATTTCAAACGTGATGGTTAAACTTTTTCCTAATATGATACTTTGTGGCATTTATTTGTCAAATGGACAGTTTATTAAAAGGAGACCTTTTATGCTTTCCTTATATTCTGTCGTAGGCGTACTCTTTGAATGGCGGACGCTCATATCAAACAAAGTTTCAAATAATGAGGT
Source organism: Archocentrus centrarchus (assembly GCF_007364275.1). NCBI lineage: Eukaryota > Metazoa > Chordata > Actinopteri > Cichliformes > Cichlidae > Archocentrus > Archocentrus centrarchus. The sequence continues at coordinate 36,352,546 of NC_044359.1, read as the reverse complement.
CCGCACATGTGCAATACTTCCTGTTAGCCAAAGGCTTTAAGCTGCTCTAAATAATCCAGCTCACGTAGCTGTCAATAAAAGCAGGAAAGCCTTCATTTGGTGGTCTCAGGCACGCAGTCCTGGCTGAGAGAACAGAAATCCCACACGTCTGCTGTTCAAACCTTCTGTCTGTGAAGGGCAGCCAATCAGAAGAAAGCAGGACTGAAGGAGGAACTAAAAGAGCCTGTGGATGAACTGCACCAGTATACCAGAGCGAGGATCGTTTTGAACTGTGAATCATACAAAGCTGCTCTAGTCCCACAATTAAAACATGGAAATGAGCAGAATAGGTCTCCTTTAATAAAACAAGCAAATGTTGTCTCCTTGGTCAGCTTTCACAAGTTTCTGACATTTTATACTTCGACCAATTCAGTGGAACATAGTCTGAAAATTAACTGATAATTATTAGTTGCAGCCCTGAAAATTTCCCACACCCATGCTTTATTAAGGACACCTTTTCTGCTGCCTTGTTAGCTGTATAACTTAGTTATAACAGTACAAATTGGAAACACTGAGGGGCAGTTACAACGTTTCTTTGTTGTTGTATTTTAAGGAATAGCCAACAGCAGTTTCGAGGCACTCCACCAGGGAGCCTGCTGAGAGGAAGTCCAGCTCCACCTCAATAAATTTTATGTAAATGGCAAAACGCTGAGGTGAGTCTTCACCTGCACTGTCCTCCTGACTTGTTCCCGCATCGTGACAGTTCTCCTGCAGGAAACGCGTCACGGCGGACGGCTCACCATGGATATAGTGTTTGCCAGAGCCCTGAAAGTGCTGAAAGAGACACTGGTGTATGGTCCTGTCCTCGGCTATGCCCAGGTAGCAGTAAGTGACTTTAGCCCCAGTCCTGTCACTGTGCCCTGCTCCTTCTCCATCAGACTGACTCTGAGCCCCATTCTCTAACCCACTCTGAGGTAAGCTGTGGTCTTCACTATCACTCTGGGAAGAGGTCTGAGGAGTGCCATCAGAGGACGACACTGCCTCGTAGCCAACAGCGTATAGTCCATATGCTTTGGGGATGTCCCCAGGAAGGAGGTAGTGGGATGTGCTTCTGCTGCAGCCTGTCACCCTTGACTGGGACACAGGGACCCAGTCCACCTCCATGTGCAGCTCAAGGCAACGAGCCTCGCTGATGGTAATGTCCAAGAACTTGTAGTAAACATTCTTCCAGTTCATCTTCTGAACTTTGGTCATGATGATGCGGCCTTCGGGCTTCTCCGGGTTGAAGTACTCGCGAAGCCTCTTACCCAGCGGCACCTGCGAGCTTATTTCAGCGTAGTGGTAACGCACGCTCTCACGCCAGCGCGTGTTGTACCCCACGGCAAAGATGGCCAGCTTGTTGGAGAGGTGTAGCCGTGAGAATTCAGTCCACGTCTGAAAGTGCTCCCACTTAAGCTGCACAGACTCAAGAATACGGATGACCGTCTGCATCATGTCCCTTTTTCTGTGCATAGTATCAAAAAAAGCAATGAAGAAGAAAAAGAATGATGAAGGTATGCAGACTGATTTCATAAACACCAAAATAATGTTTTTTCGCCTCAAATTGCACTAAGATGTACTTATTTTATACAACTTACAGCATAAACTTGACATCAAACATTAAATTTGCAAAGGTGAAAACATCTCGAGTCGAGCGGGCTTACTGTGTTTGTTCTGACAGCTCCGCTTGTATCTGTAGGACTCTGTGTTTAGGCACCTGGATTTCTTCTAGAGGGAAAAACAAGCACAAACATGAGCTCAAACCTACCTGTTCTGTCATCTGCTTGCTACCAGAGGACTCACCCGTCTCCATGTCTCCCTCCTGGAATGCTGAGTCCAGCACCTGGTTGCACCAGTCCTCCTGTGAGAAGTCTTCCAGGGTGCTGCCATCAGACTCCATCTCCTGATACAGCCCACTGCTGTTAATGAGCACAGGGGCACAGCTCTGGGAGTCCCAGCCTCCCTGACCGAACACCTTCTCCAGCTGCTCTATAGTATAGCTGCTCTTCCTCTTGCCAATGCCATGCTCCTTTACACGGCTGTAGCAGCGCCGCAGCGTCTGTTAGTGAAGGGAGGATAAATACAGAATTTACTCAGCTCTTCATCCTGGCGTGTGTGGTTTGGGACAGTTTGTATCTTTATTTGATGCAATAAGGGGAGAGAGATGAGCTGAGACATGAATGTGGTGAACTGTGGTTCACAGTTCATGCCTGAACCTTAACCTGTAAAGTGGTCACCGGGGCACCGCTTTACAATAACTGGACTAGAGGCTAAGTTTATGTACTGGAACAGGTCTCAGACAGATATCACAAGCTTCATGTTTCTCTCTTCAGCGCAGCAGTGAGATCTCATCTCTCACTGCAACCATTTCTACACACACAACAAAAGTCTCAAAGGATCAGCTGATGGCCCAATGTGTGGAGCGGTGAAAACTGTGTGCTGCTGCTGTTTAGTCTTGCAAGGAATAAGCTAAGAATAAGCTGTCTCCATTTAAGACATTAGTAAATGCATATTTAAGACATTTTAAAACCCAGCTGTCACCCTGGTGAACACAGCAGCTGGCAGCAGGAAGCCTTATCTATGGAAATATGGAAATGGTAACAATGCCATTTAGCAATGTTTCCTTTAATTACCTAATCTGTCTGACAGAGTTTGATAATGATGTCAGAACATTTTTACACTCCCTGCAGGGTTACCCACTGTCACCAAAGGCTGACCTGCTGCAGACTTCATGCTCTGCAGTCAGCTGGTATGTTTTTGTGTGTGTGTGTGTGTGTGTGTGTGTGTGCCTGCATTCTTCACAGACTGACTCTGATCAGGGAAACTGTGATGAATAATCTAGTTTGGTTGAATGCAGGGAAAAATAAGGGTGTGTGAAACGGCACCTTTTACTGCTCCTTCAGTGACTTCACAATATTGTCGTGATAAATGCTGCCGTGCCAGTTACACCTGTCCCTGGTCCTGAAAGGCCCAGTCCAGACCTCAGTGCCTGCTTCACCACCTGTCTCGCCTATCCTCAGCACGAAGGCTGATCCAGCCCCAGCATGAAGCAGGCCTCATCATCTCCAAGCCAGAGGCCGATCCTATCCATTCATTTTCTTCCACTTATCCTTTTCAGGATGGCTGTGATAGGGTGAGGGGCAGGAGACAGGCAACCATTCAGACTCACATTCACGCCTATGGGCAATTTACAATCACCAATCAACATAACCCTAATAATTTATTACTTGTTAACAATTTGCTGGTCTCTGCTCAGATCAACTGGTTGTTGTGTTTGTGGTGTTCCAAACATTTGTGTTGCCAACAGGGATGTTGCAGAGTGCCCCCTGGTGGACAAACTACACAACGTCAACCCTGAACATGGTTGAAGGATGCGTCTCAGTCTCTCTCTTATTTACTTTTTAAATGTACATTTATCAGTCGTTATAAATGCCAATACAGACAGATCGCCAAATGGCCAATATTTGCTGATAATAATAAATCCAGCAGTTATAGTTCTACTACAGTGGCTCTACGGGTCACGCTAACTTTGCTGCAGAGATTCAGGGAATCGGTTTGTGACCCAAAGACTTGAGCTCCCTGCAACTTTCAAAAAACAGGAATTTAACATGAATCATTTTAAATGTCTGAATGAATCTGAGAACTGCATTACAGATTCCCACAATGAGCTACAAATGTGTATTATACAAGTACAACAAAGCCAAATTCTGATCAATACCCCCCCTCTGCTACTTAACTGACCAGATCAATATCCCAAAAGTTCACCCGACTTAATGCTAAACTCTGATTAAAAAGTGTTTCTTTAATTTCTTTTTTTTTAGCGGTGTATTTATGAAAATAAAGACATCACAGTTGAAAAGGCTCGAGCAGTGTGTGACATGGTTAACTGATCATCTCTACAAGGAATTCAAAAATCATGACAAATGAAGGTGACACAGAGCAGCTTCACCTGCTCAGCTCGGCTGTTGGATTCAACTGGATATCGAAGCTTTCACTGCTAACGTGATAAACAAGTTATTAAAAGTTTGCTGTATCACACTTGTTGGCCCAGGGGGTCGGTGAGGGAAGCTCATCAGTGAGCGTGTAGCTGTTTCCACACAAAGCGCAGATGGTAACTGATCTCAGAGCAGTGAAAGCAGAGCCAGCGGCAGCGCTGACCTCAGTGATGAAACAGTAATAATAATAATAATAATAATGCAGTGATGGTGCAGCTGTGGCGCCTGGTTAGAGCAGAGGAGTGCACTGACAGCGGACGTGGATTTGTTGTTACATACAACACAACAGAATACATCATTGATATGATTATTTTGTGAAAACGTATTGATGAAATTACCTTTTGATCACATAAAATAATGACATGAATCAATGGCACCATTACTAATGATCGGTAAACATTATTATCACTTCACTGTTTAAGTTAAAAAAAACTTTCCTGAAGTTTAATGATCAATTTATAATATATTAGTGATCATTATTATAAATTGTTAAAGCAACTTCCTAATGACTTGTGTCCAACCTTTATCATCTGTCAGATGGCAGACAGATGAATTAAAGGGTTGGTACTCTAATGAAGGAAACAATTTCTGGTTTTTGAGGAGGTTATAGATAGAAGAATTATACTCTAATCTTATCGATTTAATGTATTAGGTATGATAGGGTTGCAGGAGGTGGGATGACTGCAGCCAGCCCCCGGCAGGTGAGCCTCATCAGACCGGACGTGTGTTTGGCAGTAACAACACAGTGAAACGTGGACTTATTCTTCTGCCTGTGAGCTACACGGTAGTTTAACGGGTAGCAGCTCCAGCTCAAGTGTCTGAGCTACAGATCCAGGTCCCGGTGATGGAGGGTGGACATGTGACGTTAAAGCTATTGTTGCATCCTCTTAACCTCATTTACCTTCATCCTCTCCCGGCACTGGGACGGGGTCCGCTCGTATCCCAGCTCCGACAGGGCTCTGGACACCCGCTCGTACATGGCAGGACCCGGGGCCTTACCAGAGAACACGGTGCCGGCGACCTCCAGCTGCTGCATCCTCGCCTCCGTCAGTCTCTCGTTACCCCACACCGCGATGAGGGCGTTTGTCTCGGAGGGCGTCCACGACATCCCTCGGCAAGCCGTGAAGCTGTTGGAGGAGGATGAGGCCGCCGTCCGGCCCGCAGCTCCTGAGCTCACGTTCAAAGGCGAGAAGCGATTTGGCGTCGAGGGATTAGAGTGATATTGATTACTGTCACTCAAATCCTCGGATTCAGGGGATGGCACCTCGGTTTTCGGTACCTTTAACGGCGTCGATATCTCTGGAGAATGCTCCGTGTTACTGGGCGCCGCCATGTTGCCTCTGTTGCTAAGGGGAGGGGAGGGAAAGTGACGTCCGGAGCTGCGGTCCGAAAAAAGCACGGCGTGGATCCTGGAGGGAGAACACGGGCTACAGCGGCTTCTCAGTCCAGCTGGTTTTTAGCCATGCCGAACAACAACAACAACAACAATAATAATAATAATAATAATAACCCTTCTATAAATATAAGACTGAAGGCTGAGGTGGCTCACAACATGCAGACTGTGACAACGTGTTAACAGTTTGCTGCTGCGTGTTTTTGTGCTCCCATCGTTTCAGATTTTAACTTGCACTATTTAGGGAGACAGCATATAAGAGGAAATGCTCTCAAATAACGGAAGTGAAAAGCGTTTTTGTAGCGTCTCTGTTCTTACCGACCACTCAAAGCCTTCAGACTACAGGACACATGTAACCACACACTGATCCAGTGCTTTATTCCCCACACTGAGCACCTGATCTGCCTCACATCCTCTCCCAGTTTAGAATCACCACGTTATCTCACGTGTGTGTGGGAAGAAGCTGGGGTACCCATAGAGAACCCACACAGGTACAAGGAGAACATACAAACCCCACACAGCAGCGCCCCAGCTGCCATTCACACAGTGCAAATCACTGAAACCGCTTCCATCCTAAACTGAATCTAGTCTCACCACAGCAATGATGGCAGGGGAAATACTTTTTAAAACTTTATTTTGGGGAAAAGTCAGCAAAACTTTCAGGCATTTTTAAAAAAAATCAGATTTGACTGGTGATTATTCACATGCAGCAGGGTGACCATTTCCATGAAAGTAAATACTGCTTTAAATAGATTAAAATAATAAGATGAATTCATGGACTGTGGATGTAGCATTGGACTCTGCATTTTTAAGCTTCAGTGCTAGAGTTCTGGGTTTGTTATGAAAAGGCCATCTCCATATCTGCTCCATATACGCACTGCTAAGTTATCAGCTAAAGGTAGCAAGCATGGTGATACCTGCATTCATAAACTGTGGCCTGCAGGTTCACACACACTTGCATGGCCTGTACTGCACAGCCAGCCATAATATTTATAAAATATAATAATTCCATTAAAAATGCCCCCGAAGTCACCAGCAGCACAAACACAGTTGAGAAACACTGACTTTAGACAATAAGCTTGCAGACAGCTCCAGCTCAATGTGCTGGAACACCTGTCAATCACAGCAGCCACGCCCCTACCTCCAGCATCCAGAGCAGCAGCAGCTTCCTCCTCCTCAGTGCGTCACTCCTGGAGCTTGGTCAGCTGCAGTGTTCCACTAACAAATCTGAATCGTCTTTTAAATTATTGTTAAAAATACATTTTAGTATAGATTTTATATTTTTTGACATTCTTAGCTTAACTACATCTTATTCGTTTCAGAGTTCGAGTTTTATGTTAATTTTAAGTTATTCATTACTCTTGGAATCACACTGCATCTTATTCCTATTTTGACACTGCACTCGAGTCTTGCCTATTTTAAGCGGTTTCTTTATCATTTCCTCCTGTTTGTTCTTTTGTTCTGTGTTTCTGGGAAGAACTTTGGAACGCTGGTTTTGATAAGTGACATACAAATAAATGTTTTTGTTACGTTATTAGTATCTTGTAGAAATAAACTTAATAAGGTGCAGAATCCATTTTAATTCAATGCAAAAATATAGTTGCCATTCAGAAAGTGTTTTTTAGTATAAACTGACCATCTGAAAATAGACTTATGCTTATTCTCCATTACTGAAAATGTGATCTGCAAGGTTTGGAAGAAAGTTTAATATAGTAGGCTAATATTAATAGTAATAGTACACAGATGTGATATTCTTACACAGACAATGTCTGTGCTGTAATGATGCCATATTTCATTGTCTACATGGAAGAATGAATGTCAGAGTCAATCTTTAATGCATTGTTGTCATTATCCAGTATATCTGATTCAAAATTTTAGGGTTTATATAAAACTAAATCACAGCACATAAGATGAATAAATCTAAGCCTGGAGTGCTGTTCCTCACAGCTGCACCCAGAGGGCAAAGTGCACATGACACAGCAGTCACAGGGCAGTGAACAAGAACTTTTATTGGATTTTGAATGTATAATTGGTCACTTCATAGCCCCATTGATTGATTGTGACATTATTTACTTCATCTTCTCTGTGACAGTGTTTGATTGGCTTTCTTCAGGGACTACAGGTCATTCAGTCCTGCTCTGCCATCTGTCCAGTGCTTGTGTGTGTGTGTGTGTGTGTGTGTGTGTGTGTGTGTGTGTGTGTGTGTGGTCAACTAGGTCCTGACCTGTCCAAAGGGACAGTGAGATTTTCTCTGAATGAGGTCTGTGGGCTGGCTGTCTATTAAAGGTCAGAGACAGGAAACATCAGACAGTCTCATTTTCAGCTTTCCTGTCAGGATAATATGATGAGTTCCAAATAATCCACAGGAAATGCTGGTGCTATCTAATAAACATAGTGCACTTTTGAGCTTGAAAAGTCTTTGAGCTTTCAGTTCTAGGTAACAGGGAAATGATTATGGCTCTTTGACTCATAATAATGTCAGCTCAGATAAGAAAATATGAAACAAGCTATGTGAGATGATATGTCAGAGATCATGAGCCACTGTTACCTCCTAATGTCACTGTTTAAACAGCAGAGTCTGTGAATGAAGCTTCATCTGTAACAGAGATATCTGGTGATGCTAAAATGCCCGCGGCAGCACGAGCTCTCTAAAAGTCTGACTGTGCAGGACAACAAAACCCTTCATTCAGCGACCTTTGAACTATTGGGCCAACTAGGATGCCGGGGCTGGAGCCTATAGCTGACAAGTCTTGGAAACTTGACTCTCCTTTACATTAAGAGAATTCAGTTGCTGAAGATTGGTTATTGGCATGTCATTGTTAATTATTTCTGTTATCTGAGTGAGAATTTCTGAAAGTCCTAATAAGAAAAGTGTGTCTCCCGCTGTATAGCAGTAAGGTCAAGTCTTTTGTGGCCTCATCTGTGTTTTAAAATTCCTGAAAGCACATCTGAACAAAACAGTGCGGATCTGTGTTAATCTGCCATCAAGAGAGGGCCATTACTTCCTGGGGACATGTACAGACATAACTTAAAGTTAACGAGATGGGACTTCATTTGCACATTTCAGGACACTGACTTCACCTTTCAGTACCGCCTGCTTTGCTGATGCCTAATGAATTTAAAGTTAGAATAGCCTCTTTTTTTGTAATTAGCGATCATAATCCTGGGCTTATCATCGGAGGGTGGATTTGCTTTTTCCAACTGTAACTGATTGCTAAGAAACAGGCTTGACAGAGACAGAGGAGGATGTTATAGCGAGGCTCTTTTTTGCTGATTGCTGATTACCCGTTGGTTGAGTGTATATCTAATTATATTTGTGTTGCCTAATTTCATATAAGACAAATGCTTTTGTGTCTTCTGTGACTGCAGATTTGAAATTGTCAGTACAGAGTCACTGACCTCATTATGACTGACTATGATAAAATGGTAGTTGACTAGAAAAAAATGATATCTGTTTGTAGATGCTATAAACCAGTCATATATGAAAGGATCCAAAATGAATTTTTATATTGTTGAAGGTGGCATGACTAATCCCCCCCTTCAGCCAGGTGATAGATTTGTTTTTGTCTCCATGCTCATCTTTGATTAGGCCACATCTGTTACCCACGAGCCTCAGTGTTAATGACAGTGCCAGGAATGGCCTCCAGTGTTTTGATTTAAGCATATCTGAGTGCAGTCCCACTTAGTGCTCCAAACTCATTATTTTACATGTGCTCAGCGACACAATGATCATGAAGTTAAAGTGTGGCCTGTCAGCTTAAATTTGATGGCATTTTCACCAATCAGACCATCAAATTTGCACCTGCCTGCACGGCTTCTCAAGTTTACTTTAAGGGTTTCGACTGACACGTTAAAATAACATTTCACACAGCAGCCAGACTCAAAAGTCTCAACATGGACTGATTTGGAGCATCCTGCAGAAATGTAATATTCATGTATTAGGAATGACTAAACACCTACGCTCATCATATTCAATTTTCAGGTGTTCTTATCAACCGTTCTGCATTTCAGTGTGGCTCTGAAAGGACTAACTTCAAGCTGCACTTGACAATGAATTGAAGCAACATAAAACACTGGGCATGACTGAATAATAATCATAATAAATAGTAAAAAAATCTTATTTATCAGCGAGGTTTGACTGTCTCTTTTTAATGCTTTTAAATTTAAGTCCATTATCATCTTTTGCCTCAAATGCAAAATGCTGTTCAAATTATTTGACACAACTTAATTAATTGTTTGTAAAGTGGATAAATCGTGCAGTTTGATTTATTGATTAAATGCTTGAGGCACTAAACGAGCCCTAATCACCCGTAAGCTCTCATAGCCTTGCAGCTCAGTATGGTCCTGTACCATCAGATCAGAAATGTCTCCAGATTCAAAATGGTGCAAAAAACAGACGAATGTTGTTCAGCAAAAAAGCAAAATAGCTGATGCCAGGCTCTGTCTGTTTCTATCTATTTGTCTTCCCTGTTTTTCATGAATAGGGAAGAGGGAGCAGTGGGTCTCACACAAGCCATTTCACATCCTTGATCCATTTCAGTGTCATCATCATCTCAGAGCTCTGATTGGATCATTACCAGATAGGTGTGAAATGAGCAGTGCATCAGCTGCCTCCCTGATACTGATTGCAGTAGACACAGAGTCTGAAGGACACGGTGGAAATCAGGCCTCTGCCACTTGCCTTTTTTAGCAGGCAGCAAAATCACTCTGGGACTCGATGAAAGACAGAGAAATCTTTCTGGCAGCACTTCCCTCACTTTGCTCTTCACATTTTACTGTCACAGAAGATGAAGATGAGCAGCACATTTTCTATTTTTTACTGAACTGGTGAGCGCTGATGACTTGGACATTTCAACTTATCTTTCCAAGCTGGAGTTCAGCTGTGTTACAAACCTAGTTAAGTTGTTACAAAATTGATCTCTCTTTAAACATTCTTTGTTTGACAATGGTGTCCATATAATATAATCTACATTTTGATTGCTTCAAAACTTCTCAAACAGCAACACTGAGCAACAGACAGTTTTCTAAAGTCTGGCTCTCATCCTGTGGCTGTGAAGAAAGTAGAGGAAGCTGCGTCCCCAGGGGCTCCATTTGATGTCAATCAAACTGTGCACACGAGGGGTTAAGTGCACCTGTCCTACACCCGACTGGGAAAATTCAAAGTTAAATATTTTGTGAATTTTGACGAAATATGATGGAAACTTTCACAAGAAAAGGTAAAACTATTTATTGGTGGGTAAAAATGGTGGAAGCATAAAAGAGTTTTAATTTTTAAAAAAAATTTTTTTACTTTTATTATTCACATGGGGAGACAAAGCGATACAGAACATGCAAGTCTCAAAAAGAGATAAGCTAATTTATATGGATGCATTTCAACTCAAAACCAAAGATGATTAATAGACAGAAAAGGTAACAGTGGCTGAAATAAGCAGCATTTACTGCACTGTGCAGCACACCCAATCATACAGATCAACAGGCTGTGGTAATAGCACCGGGCATTTTTCCAGACTTGGGGGGAAAAAATGTCATGTGGTTGTAAAAAAAATCGAGCATTTCAGTCAGAGGCTTTCAGGGTGCTGGAAGTGCACAGGCTGTGTGTGTCCTGTGTGTGCAGTTGTTGCAGTGATGGACAAAACAGAAAAGATTCATCCCAGCCGCTGCATTTAGCCTCGCTTCTTATGGTCACCTGCTCATCCTGTGAGCTAAACTGGCACCCCAGAAGGATTGTAATTTTATGAATTATGATAGAAGAAGAGAATACGTGGGTGCAGACTGTCACATGTAAACAGTAAAACTATTTTAAAAGTCAGCTATATCAAAATGTAGCACTACCACAACACTATTGTATCCCACACTGTACCAAACAAATAATCCCTTCATCCCGCTAGAGCGTGACCGGGTTTGCTGGAATCTGGTCAGCCTATGCTGCCTCCCATCGCTAATGAACAATATTTTGATTTCAACTTCAGCTGAATTTATATAGTGCAAATTCACATCAACAATCATCTTAAGGTGGTTTATATTGTGAAGAAAACTCACTTAAATATTAGAAAAAAAATCCCAAGGTGTCGGAGGGAGGCCAGTTTGGGGTTGAGGGGAATGAGAAGACAGAAAAGAGGAGAACAGAGAGACCACGAACACCTAACAGAGCAAAACACGAAGTGCAGGAGTGTGAGGAGGTAAAAATGAATGACATGCTCTGCTGCATGTCGTTAAAATTTTTATATATTGCACCACTGCTAACTGCTGCATCATTGTGGGCGGCATCATCATCAGAATTACTTTAAGAAGACACACACGGTGCGGTGCTGATCAGTTTGAGACTCAATGCAAGTCCAACAAAATGAAAATTAAACAAGAACAACAAAATTATTAAATTACATTATTTTATTACATTTCACAATTTGTTTTTGACTCCTCAGAGTTCTAGCCTTAAGGGTTTTCCAGCCCTTAAAGCAATCACAGACTTGGACTCAGCTCTGGCATTCTCCACAGGACAATTATGTTGGATTCTCCCACATGTCCTCAAACAAAAGAACCTTCATACTGAAACTCAAATGCCTCTCTCATCCCAGCCACCCCATCAGCATTTAGCTCTTTACTTTCCTCCAGCTGGGTCCAGCTTTGCCCCCACCTTCCCAGTGGATTCCCCTATCCTGAGCTAACCTCCCCCGAGCGACAAGGGGGCCCAGGTGCCCTCACTGAATGAGACGTTGAGGTAATTTGGCTCAGTGCGCCCAAACACACACAGATCAGGGGCAGGGAGGGACTCTGGACATTAAACACTGTCTCATTAGGTTTGTTTGGATGAGACAGGAGACATAATGAAGGGTGGTGTAATGACCAGAAACATCTGATCTCCACCCGCTCCAAACAAAACACCCAGGTAGGGCCTGGGGTCAGGGCCAAAGTCATGTCACGCTTCCCTGCCTCTAAAGGAAGTGTCTCCAGGTGAGGGAATCCAAGTTCAAGCACTTCTGAGGAAGAACGGGCAGCGGCAATGCTTCAAAGCTACTCCATTCGTATTTTTAGGGAGGTCTTCTGTGAACTGTGTTTCAGTTAAAGGGTTGTGCTTTCTTCTTTATGAGCTAACACGACTGATGCTCGTTGGGTTTGTGTTAATCAAAAAGCACCCAAAATAATCTGCATCACCTCTTTCAAAATCAGCTTTTTCTGCCTCGTTTATGAAGCAAATTTACACGATGGAGCTAAAAAAAAATTACGTTCCAGCAGCTGAAAGTTTTATGCAGTCCAAAATGTCCAGCAGCTGCGCACCATTACCCAATTAAATCAAAATAACACAGACAGCTTTTTGAATTAGGGACATTTCTCAGCTCATTAACATCTCATGAATGGCAAATCAATATGCAAATAAGTGGTTTGTGTTTATATAGTTTGCAGAGGATAACAATAAATCACAATCTTAAAGTGGTGCTTTTGTTTTAGTTGTTTGGTTTTTCCATTGGTAGGCAGATGAATTTTATTGGGATATTTTATATTGAGTTAGCATTGCAAACACATGTGCCTGATTTTATGATGGGGATTTATGGCTGTGCATCGTTTTAAATGAGACACCATTATGACTCCCTACAGTCAGCAATATGAAAAGGTTGTGTGGGGTTTGGATTCTCCCAAATATCAGGCATCTGTGAGAAGACAAAGGAGCGTCATTAAGAGGAATGAACAAAGGACTGCTAACGGCCATTGCTGTCTTCTGATCTACAGCCTCATCAGTGACAGTTGTTTGGTTGGAGGTGGGGTTCATAAGAAGGTTGTAGAGACAGGTTTTTGAGGTTTGAGTGTATACCCTCATGGTGAAGAGGAGTGCTTAGATTGCCCACCTCATCCCCTCTGAACCCCAGGTGTGAAGCAGCTGAACCACCAGGGCCTCTTGACCCACAGCCTGTCCACTGCTCAATACACCATTAGCCTCTCTAGCTGACCTGATAAGTGTGGCCACACCTTATTGTTCTCAAATGGTGACTGTCAGCATAGGAGGCTGTAGGAGAAAGTCTGTGAGTAGGTCTGTAATCTTGTGTTCTGTAATTTTAGACCACTGTCCTAATAATCTGAATGATATTTGATAAAAAGAAAGAAGTTTAAATAATTCTGAAGCTTTTGCTCTTTTCACAGTCTGATCTGAGACTGATTCACACAGATAGTAACAACCTTCCACTTTGCTCTAGCTTTAGTACAAGATCTTGGTTTGGGGTAAAATCACAACTGTAATTCTACTCATTATTGACAAGTTGGGACTGAAAGACCTGACTCACAAATTGCATAAGCTTGTGCGCCATAGTACAGATGCCAAAGGACACCTTGTGAATAAATGAGCACCACCACCACCACAGCATTAATTAACACGTGGGAAATGAAAACAGGCTGCACTATTTATATGCTGAAGGTTCAACAACTATACAAGGCCGTATCTTCTGAAGATAATTTTATTTTGTCAGCACCTTTCAAGATACAAATCACAAGGTGCTTCACATAAACTAAAACATAAATGAGCTCACAGATCACAGACGAGAGCGCAGAGAATTACAAAGAGTGGGGGCTACGATTGCAAAGGCTCTGCCAACTCGAGTTTTTAGTCTAGATTTGAGGGTGGATAATAAGCCCTGATCTGAGAGTCCTGTAGGTAACATATACCTGCAAAAGTTCACTAATGTAGGTGTGTGCTTTGCCTTGCAGATCCCTGAAGGTGAACACCAGAACTTTGACTAGAATCAAAATTTAATGGGGAGCCAGTGAAGTGAGATCAGCAGAGGTGTGACATGAGAATGTTTGTAGGGTCTGGTAAGGAGCCTTGCAGCAGCCTTCTGTACAAGCCGTAGACTATCCAAGGAAGTTTGAAGAGTGAGTTACAATAATCCACGTGAGATGAAATAAAACCATGAATAACCATCTCAGATTTAAATATAATGGGATAAAAATGATTTCCTCAGGTGCTGAAAACAAGAATTAACCACTCCCTTAACATGCACATCCAATGAGAGGTCTCCATCAAAAGTCACTCCCAGGTGTCTAATGATGTATTAACATAACAGGAGAGTGAACCCAAATCTCTAATGATCTGGGGGAGCAGGTAGGCAGGGACGCAAATAAGGATCTCTTGTATTTTCAGTCACCTGGAGAAAATGATCTGACATCCAGTGTTTTGGGCAATTCAAACAATTCTATACAATTAAAACTTCAGAAACACACTAAGGAGTAAAAGTGATATAGAGATGAATATCATCAGCATAACAATGATAATAAATGTCAGTAAATGATCTCAAAAGCTGATATAAAGGGGAACAAAACAATGAAAATAAAATAGGACCAAGAACAGAACCCTGTGGAACACCATGTGACAGAGGGACTGATAATGATTTGTAAGTACATGTGGCAACAGAGACACTTCTATGAGTGAGATATGAAGTGAACCATTCAAGTGCTGCACTAGACATGCCCACCCAGTGCTTCAGCCCGTGGATCAACACTTGGTGATCAATAGTGTCAAAGGCTGAGCTTAAAACTGCAGACTCTCCTGAAACCCGTGCAGATCAACAAGTCATTTGACACTCTGAGTAGAGCAGAGTCAGTAGAGTGGCCTCAACAAAAGCCAGACTCACCTCCAGAGAGTCTAACAGCTGGTGTGCAACCACCTTTTCAAAGACTTTTGCAATAAAAGGGAGTTTTGAGATGGGCCTACAAGTGTAAAATGATGATGGATCTAGATTGTGTTTTTTTTTAACAGAAGGAAATGAAATGAAATGAAATGAAATTCAGTTTTATTTATGTAGCACCAAATTCCAACAGTCACCTCAATACACTTTATATTGTAACTTTATATTGTAGTGTATGTATTCTCGTGAATATCAATGAAATTAAAAATATCCTCAATAAGTGGACCTTTCATTTTACTTTTGTGCCTATGCTGAAATGGACAATTTATGTTAGTTATGATAACTAACGTAATTCCAGTTAACTGGAATCATTAAGCTGAGTATCAGTTACAATGAACCATTTCATGTAAAGTGGTAACTGAAACAGGCAGCGTTCAAGCTATTTTCTTGTACATGGATAGTTTTCAGTTGTGTAGCTGTATATCAGTCACTTCAGTGGAAAGCACAGTACTCACACTGTGCTATAGGCAGTCACCTTGTGACAACAAAGGCGTCTTTAAAAATATCAACAGCCAATATGATTGACACAATGTCAGCTATGCCAAGCACCCCTGGAATATTGGAACAGTAAATCTGTAGAAGAGTCTTGTGGGCAAGTAGGAAGTAGAAAATCACAGTTACGATAAAGTGCACATCATGCCTCACTAGTTACAATTTAACTATGTCATGTAGGAGAAAAAAAACAGCAGCAACAACAAGAAAAACAAGACCCACATGACTCAGTGCACAACTGAATAATTTTGAATCATTTACACAAAGTTAAATTATGCAGTCTTGATTCATGGTTCATATCTTTGGCCAAAAATGTGGAAATAACTCATCTCAAGAACTTTGTGCAAGCATGTGCAGGTAAGTTAACTGTAGTCACTCAAAGTAAAACGCATCTGTGCTCATATCCAGCAGCTTTGTTAATCTTTGTTCACAGCAAATTAAATTCATTTTTATAAACTAGCACGTGGTCTAGCAAATGCTAGCTTAACTAGAGACATTAGCATTGTGAGACATTAGCATCACGGCGTTATCAGATCTCAGACCTGATGGAGGTTGTGCTGTAAAATGAATGTTTCAATAAACCCAGTCTTTCTTGTTGTAACATTAGCTTGTTAGGTTTTTACTGGAGCAGACTCAGTGAGCACATTCAGGAACTTTTGATGAAATTAAAGTCTAATGTCCATAAAGATGTGCCGAACAAAAAGCTCATCGAGTGCAACACCATGCTGCTTAGCAACGCTGTGTTTTATCTGAGAGCGCAGCATGCTATAAAACAGCTACACCTGCCTTTTTGCTACTTTATACTTGCTTTACTGGCAGTGATAGCAGTTTATTCTGCTCTTGTTTCCCAAGAATATATACAGATATTTTAACACACTTCATTATCAAATTATCTGTATCATCATATTTTTTCATACCCTATAAAAAGACATTAGCATTTAGTCAAAGTAAATTTTAACCATCCTACTGTTTTATCAAGTGGTTTTACTTGAGAAAATCTCAATAAAATAACATTACTCTTATTTATTATTTAATTGCTGTGCACACACACACACACACACACACACACACACACACACACACACACACACACACACACACACACACACACACACACACACACACACACACACACACACTTAGTATCATTTAATATCATGCACACACAAATGATACAAAGCTTCATAACTATGGTATTTCTGTCATAGTTGCAAGAATGAATGTACTCAAATGCAAGATATAAAAAGATCAATGCTAGTTTAATCTCTGTATTTACACAAGCCAGAATGAAATCAAGATTCAGGTAAGTTTCACTCTGATAAGCACCGCAGCACAAAGACCAGGTAGGGGAACATTAGAGGATTGCAATTCATGTGTGAACCTGAAAGGAGGGGAGGCAGCTGAAGTTTCCAGGAGGAAACTTGACAGTGGAGGCTGGACAGGCAGCGGATTCACAGGTAAGTGAGATGATTGAAGGCCAGTTTAGATTTTCTGGTAAGTCCTTACTTCTCAGATAAAACAACTCAGGGATTTCTTAGTTTGCAAGTTCAGTTCTTGATCCAGCTTTAGCACACACCAGGAAGATAACGCCACAGAGGTGGCAACAATGGAAAGCGTGGGGGTTGCAGCAGGCCATTTGAATCCCAGGATAATGAGAAAAACCTGAAAATCAGGTGTGGTGGTTGGATCAGGAGGCAGGAGCAGCAAAGAAAGAAGAGAAGTTGCAGGAGCCTGCTGGAACATGATGATTTCAGGGGAAACTACTGCAGATTAAGAATTTTTTTTAATGGATTGCAGTGTGTGCTTTAAGATGTGAACAGTGGGGACTTTAGCTGTCTCATGAGATGTGACTGGATCGATAATAGCAGGTCCAAAGTCAGTTTTTTGTAATACTTAGCAATACTTAGCATGTAGTTAATCATTGATCTTATTCCAAGTTAGCTCTTATGCCATCTTATGTTAGGCATTACCTCACTTCCCCTCTGATAAACAGTTTGATTACATTCTCAGATTGTATGAGAGTTTATTCGTTAAGTGTCCCAGTCCAGTAATGTTAGGTCCACTTCAAAGAAGGTTTCAGTAACGCCGGCTAACAGCACCTACACAGGCCAAAACAGCAGCGTCTACTGACAGAAAAGGTCAGGAAATCTTCAACAACTCACCTCAGAATCGATGTCGTCAGACAGAAGTGAGTGACAAGTGACTCACTCACTCATAAAATATTCCTTTCACAAGTTTTACAGCCTCCTCCAGAGTAAATAGACATGGACACCAGCTGAGGTAAACAGCAGACTGACAGCCTACAGTGACTACAGATGAACAGCGGCCAGGGTTGTCTGTCCTACAGCGGCCACTGTAGCTAGGTTTATGCACTTGAATTGGGAGGGGTAATTCAATTCAATTCAATTTTATTTACATTGTGTCAAATCACAACAAACAGTCACCTCAAGGCACATTATATTGTAAGGTAAGACCCTACAATAATTACAGTGAAAACACAAACAGTCAAAACGACCCCCTATGATCAAGCATGTCATGACAGTGGGAAGGAAAAACTCCCTTTTAACAGGAAGAAACCTCCAGCAGAACCAGGCTCAGGGATGGGGGGTCATCTGCTGAGGGGGGAGAGAGACAGGACAAAAGACACAGTGTGGAAGAGAGCCAGAGATTAATAATAACTAATGATTAAATGCAGAGTGGGGTATTAACAGAGTAAAAAGAGGTGAATGAAAAGAAACATTCAGTGCATCATGGGAACCCCCCAGCAGCCTAGGCCTATAGCAGCATAACTAAGGGATGGTTCAGGGTCACCTGATCCAGCCCTAACTATAAGCTTGATCATAAAGGAAAGTTTGAAGCCTAATCTTAAAAATAGAGAGGGTGTCTGTCTCCTGAATCCAAGCTGGGAGCTGGTTCCACAGAAGAGGGGCCTGAAAGCTGAAGGCTCTGCCTCCCATTCTACTCTTAAGTATCCTAGGAACCACAAGTAAGCCAGCAGTCTGAGAGTGAAGTGCTCTATTGGGGTGATACGGTACTATCTTTAACCCCTTAACTGGCAGCAAAAAAATCACCTGACAAAAACTACATAACGCCTTCTGGTTATTATTGGCTCTGAACAACCCATTTCATAGCCTATTAATCGGCTGCGTCTGGTCCGCGGGCCGAATGAAGTGCATTTATATGGCAGGCTAGACCCGCCCATTTTGACTGACACCTCATTCGGCCAATCATGTTAAGAAATGGGTTTCCCAGAGCCAATAATACTCAGAGGGCGTCACGTAGCTTTGTCAGGTGATTTGGTGCAGCCAGTTACATGATTGGCCGAATGACGTGTCAATAAAAATGGGAGGGTCTAGCCTGCCATATAAAAGGGACTACAAACGGCCCGTCACCGGGCCCTTGCCAGTTAAGGGGCTACCCCTAAAATGCCGAATGTGTTGTGGGACACAATGTACTTGAAATGACTTCCAGCAACAATTACTGTAATAACCCTATGTTCCCTGTGAAGTGCAATTTCTCAGCTTTCAGAAACCATTAGAATTTTTCCAATAGGACATATGGTCATGTAATTATGATAATTCAAAGTGCGTTTGATCAGACGTCTCAGTGGTGATACACTCTGTGTTACCCAGTTCATGGCAAGTAAGGGCAAGTCACAGGAGCATCAGTGGCGATCACCCAGTGTTAAATTCTATTCTAGATTTAACAGGGAGCCAATGAAGAGAAGCCAATATGGGAGAAATCTGCTCTCTCTTTCTAGTCCCTGTCAGTACTCTAGCTGCAGCATTTTGGATCAGCTGAAGGCTTTTCAGGGAGCTTTTAGCACAGCCTGATAATAATGAATGACAATAGTCCAGCCTAGAAGTAATAAATGCATGAATGCAATGAACATGTATGCAATGCTTTCTAATAATACTGCCTAAGGGAAGCATGTATAATGTAAATAAAATTGGTCCTAGCACAGAACCCTGTGGAACTCCATAATTAACCTTAGTGTCTGAAGAAGACTCCCCATTTACATGAACAAATTGAAGTCTATTAATAAATAGGATTCAAACAGTGCCTTTAATACCCATGGTATGCTCTAATCTCTGTAATAAAATGTTTTGGTCAACAGTATCAAAGCTGCACTGAGGTCCAACAGGACAAGCACAGAGATGAGTCCACTGTCAGAGGCTCTAAGAAGATCATTTGTAACCTTCACTAATGCTGTTTCTGTACTGTGATGAATTCTGTGGCCTCCACCTGTAAAACCATTCCTGTTTGGGGGTTGTGTCATTGTTGCCCGTCTAGTGCACCTGTTGTTAATTCCATTAACACCAAAGCAGCGCCCTCTGTTTAACTGACTTGATGATGACTTGATTAAAAAGTGTTACTTTAATTTTTTAGAGCAGAGTATATTAGTTGGCTTCAACAGATCAGAAACTAATTCTGCACCACCCACTGTGGTTCTGCTTGCAAGTGCCACAAGGTCCAGTCAGTGACTAATTGACAGGTCCATGAATAATGCTGATTTCTTTGCTGTAATCATACAGATGTGTGAATGAGCTTCAGTAGTTTAAAAATTCACATTTCCTATACAGGATTTTTTTTTGAAATACCAGGGAAAAGAAAGGTTCTTAAAATATCAAACTACATCCCTTCTTAATGGAACTAAATCACAAGGATAAGCGTGTATCATTATGACCTTCATGTATCAAAGACTCCCCTCCCTTGCCTCCTGATAGATTTGAACTGACACATAATGATGTGCGTACCTTGCATTTAAAATCCCACCACTATGCTAACTTATGGCAATCCTAGCTGGAAACCAGCAGAAAAAAAGTGCCAGTGCCTGCCTCATAGTCATGAAAAGGCTTTTCTAGAAGGAGCTTTGAAACTGGATTTTGACTGGACTGCCTGGTCGAACTTTCCAGCAGAGTAAGGATTTTACATTTTATTATACATATTATTTTAGGGAGCGTGTATCAGGGTGACCTTTGGTGTCATGACATGTCCCTACAAGGTTATAGGTCACTGACCAAATGTCAACAATCAGTCGAGTGTAGGCAGATGGTGAGCTCTGTATGAAAAATTACTGTCTGTAAATTTAATGAGCAGAATACTTTATGCTTGAAATTATGCAGCCGTAAAGGCAAAAAACAAGTATGATCTATAAATGTATACATTTTATTAGTTAAAAAAGCTTTTTAGACATAACTCTAGATGTCAAGTAAAGCAGCACATAATAAACATCAGCATCCATTTCACAGCTGTGTGCATTACAGTCGTGACATCATTTTGACATCTAACCCAAATAACATGCTTTAGCACACGATGAAACTGCAAGTCAGTAAGTCATCTATTGGTTCTCCCATTTGTCCTATATATTTTAATAAAAAGGCAGATGTAAGATGCAGAGGATATAGCATGAATAATGCTTGCTGGACAAAAAGCCCATGCCATAGCAGGATCACCTGAAGGAAAAGGGTCACTGGACTTAGGAATACTCAGAGAGCCTATTTGCTCCTCTGATGCCTGGACAGCTGACATCTGAACCCCCAATTTAACAAAAAATTGGATATGACACATATGCTGGAATAATGAAGCAGAAAGAGGTATGTGACTATCAGCTTATATACGAGGACCATCATGCATCTGTGTGTGAGCGATGAGCGGTGTGTGTGCCGGTGGAGCGTTCCTGCTGTGAGCCTAATTAAAAGGCACTGGGTGCAGAGGGGGCTGCTCTGGCACCCAACCGAGTCTCTTTATATCTCCGCTTCCCTCCCTCTCTATCCAGAGTCTTTGATTACCATGGAGCACTAATGCCTCTCAAACACAGCCACACATGTGACCCCTCTGTGGCTAAGGAGAGGAGAGGAGAGGAGAGAGCACTCTTTCTCCTGCTTTATAGAGAAACCTCAGGTGTGGAAAGTCCTGTTTTACTCAAAAATGAAATGACTTATCAAACAAAATACACAAAGCCAACTTTTTAAAGTTTGTATCCATCAGGAGTGAGGTATGTGTCCCTCCTGAGTACCACATTTCATTTTGATTTTTGCTTTTGTTTATTTAAGTGTTTACCTTGTACCCCATCTGAAAACTTGAAGCAGAGCATATTATAGGCACTGATGGCCTTAAGGACAAGAACATGTGCCGTGACTACAAACACTTTGAGCTACGCAAGATACATTTTACATACAGTGTACGGTGTTCTCAAGCATGTCAACTGAAATATTGCCGTATGGAACAAAAAGAACATACTGACCGTTTTTATGTGGACCAGTCTCCAAAGCTCTAGCTGAACTGTGTCAACTCGTCATTTAGACAGTAATTCTACATCATTTTCCATCCTTGGTGGCACATTGGTGCCGTCCCCGTGGATTAGTTTTGCCTAGCCTAAATCCCTAAGCTAGGAATCTAACTTCAGACCAATGCAATCACCAAACGCTCCATCGCTGAAACATTTTGCTGATACTGAAACTCAGTTCATTTCACTTATTTTGTTTTATTTTAATTAATGTTTACTTTTATTAAACCAAAAAGTCCCTTAAGATTCACATTGGATTAAAATCTGTTTTTTGAGTGAAATCTGGCTCAGAAAGCAGACCATTACAAGGTTACAAAAATGATAAAATTCAGTATAACAAAAACAAAGACATGGGACAAAAATAAAGAAAATGAGAACAAACAAACATAATAAAAGAAAAGAAATTACACCCTCCACTTGCAAAATTCATTGTCAAAACTTTGACTATGGTCAGCCAATCATGACTTTTATTTAGCCCAAAAAGAGTCATTGAAGATGGAGCTGTGTTAAGTTCTTCACATCTGGTCAAACGTAGCCCAAGATGGTGAGCTTTTTGAAACCCGTTTAGGAATAGTCTGGAAAATATGATCTCATCCCATCAAACAAAAACTTGATGTGTAAAAGACAACTTTGGAAGACAGCTCAAAAGCTTTGAAGGGTGAAAGGTCACGTTTGAATGTCTTTTCATCTTTTACTTTTCAATCAAACATGAAAATAGTTTAGACATCTGCCAAAGTCATTTTTTCAACAACTTGCATCAGTGCTTGGTATCATTGTTATAGAAGCTGGACTGTTGTGATGCTAATAAAATAGTTGAATCCATCTTCATGGTCTAGGAGTTTGTGTGTTGGCAATTTGCCCCTTTTAGTGTCTCCCAAGGCAAATTGGTTCTAGGTGACGGTCCAGACCAAGTGCAGGTGTGGGAGGAAAAAAATCATTTGACCATGGTATCTCACTTGGATTGGGATTACCGGGCCTCACCCTGGAGCCAGGTCCGAGGGAGGAATTTGACAGTGCACGTCTGGTGGTCGGGATTTAACCCATAGGGTATGGCCAAACTCATCCTGAATGAGCCATATGGGCCACCCCTCCTGTGGACCCAGGACCTGCAGGAAGGGGCCGTAGGGGGTCCGGTGCAGTGGTTGGATTCTGTTTCACTTTGGAGCAGCCCTTGGTGAGATGTGATAAGCAGGGGTGGGTATACTTGTATCCCCAAAGTTTGCCGCCTGGTGAGTAAGATCAGGTGGTGGGGAAGAATGCTGCCCAAATGGATGGTGAGGGCATTCTGGGAATGTCTGGCAGAGCCCTGGGTCCACGAGCTCTAAGGACCATGTTCTGCACCTCCAGTGTTGAGGCGAATGTGTAGAGCTGTGGTCATAAGGTGGTTGGTGCTTGTTGTGGTGGTATTCCTGTATGGGAGTCTGCTGACTTCAACTGCCTCAACTGTACAACCAACTGTACAACCATTGCCAGAACTTGGTCTGCACTGCCGGTAACAACAACATAAATAAACATAAACATCACTGTGAAGAAGGCCAGACAGCGTCTCTACCTCCTCAGGCGGCTGAGAGACTTCAAGCTCCCACTCAAGGTGCTCAGGAACTTTTACACCTGCACCATCGAGAGCATCATGCGTGGGAGCATCACCACCTGGATGGGAAACTGCACCAAGCAGGACTTCATGGCCCTAAAAAGGGTGGTTCGTTCAGCTGAACGGACCATCAGAACCACCCTCCCCAACCTGCAGGACATTTACACCAAGCAGTGCAGGCTGAGGGCCATGAAGATCCTAAAACAGCCCAGCCACCCCGGACACTCTCTCTTCTCCCTGCTCCCATCAGGACGGCGTTACCGCTGCCTGAGGGCTAAGACTGAAAGGTTGAAGAAGAGTTTTTACCCACAAGCCATCCGTCTGCTCAACTCTGAGCCCTAACTGGACCATTATTGCACAATGTAAATATTATAATTTATAAAAGTGTATATAGTGTATAGTATATAGTGTATAGTGTGAATTACTTTTTTTATTTTTATTCTTCTTATTTATATGTGTGTCTATATATATGGTTGCAGGTACAAAATACATTTCACTGTTCATTGTACTGTGTATAACTGTGCATGTGACAAATAAACACTATCTTAAATCTATCTTAAATCTTAACAAGTTTGACTCATTCTTGGTGGGTGGTGTACTCCACCAGGGCTGTTTTGTCACTGATTCGGTTCATAATTTTTATGGACAGTATTTATAGGTGGTAGCCAAGGGGTGGCGAGTGTCATGGTCCTGGGCCGTCTGCCCAGCATTTTGTGTTTAGTTCTGTTTTCCCATGAGTTTTGTTATTTTTCAGTTGTTCTGATACGTGTGTTCCCTTCGTCCCTGTTTCCCCTGCTCCATGGTCTTGTCTGTTTTTGTCATGATGTCTGAACCCTGACCTCCTGTGTTTTCATGTTGAGTTTATTCCTAGTGTTGTGACTAGTCTGCATCTCTGCCCCGTGTCTGTGTGCCAGTCCCCCGTTTGTAGTCTGCGTGCACCTTGGTTAGTCACTTCCTGTATTATTTTGGCAGTCTTGTGTTCCCTGTGCTTTGCGTTTAGTTTTGCTTCCCCTGTTATTAGTTTCATTTGCTTCACCTGTTGCTCCCTGCTGTTTCCTCTTGCCCTGATTACCTGCTGTGTATTTAAGCCCTCAGTTTGCCTCTGTTCTTTGTCGTGTTGTCGTCTTGCCTCCGTCGTGCGTGTGATCCATTTCTTGCAGTTTAGTTCTGGCTTCAGCCCAGTTTTTGTTATCACCTTTCTGTTAATAAAACCACTAAATTCATCACCCCCGAGTCCTGCGTTTTGGGGTCTCCCTGCTTCAGCCACACGGCCCGACATGACAGAACAACACGACCATTACACAGACCCCGCGGACTCTGACCTACGTGAACGGCAGCTAGCTGTACAAGCTCACCTACAGGAAGTGGTGAGGAGGAAGCCGTGGCTGGCTCCCGAGTATGAGAGACAGCTCCGCAGCTCTCACAGCGCCAGGGGAGATCCTAGCTGGGACAAAGGATCGCCGCTTCGGAGCTTGCCGCTCTCTCCACCTCAGCAGCCACAGCCCCGTTCACCAGCTGCACGACAGCAGCCGCTCGGAACAGCTGCCCCACCTCCGCCCCTGCCTTTAGGGATTAGGCTGGTCGGTTTCTCCCAGACCTCTGACTCGTCTCCACCTGCCTCTCCTTTTCCCACCACATCTCCTTCACGACCCGCTTTGCCGGCACATAAGCGGAAGTCTCGGCGCCACAGGAGTAAAACAAAGCTGCCAAATCCTGACTCATCTCCTGCATCAGCCACTGTGAGTACTCGGCAGCCTGCTATGGTGGAAGGCGTCGTTGACACGGACAGTGAAATTGTGGACATTGAACCCACGCCAGCTTCCAATTCAAATAGCCCTTTGGCATTACTGAACGATAACTCTGTTTTGGCAGCTGCCCCCCACTGTGCATACCGCCACACCACACCTATCTGAATCTGAGTCCCCTCCGATTGATCCTGCAGACGCTGCTATCTTTATGGACAAAGAGCTTGGACAGGAAGTTCACAGGTTTTTCAGAATCTCCTCCCGGATTTACAACTGCTCAGATTCTAAGACTTTTTCCCTTGGTTTTTCTGCTGTGCTTGGTCTTTTGGATGCTAACCCATGCTTGCTGCTCTCGCCCACTATCGCCGGCTGGATGGCCTCTGCTGTTCGGGTGGAGGCACAAATTAGAGCACTAAACTCTCAATCCTTGTCTGCTGCAGCAACCACCAAGCCTCACTCTGCATCCATTCTGTTTCCTCCGGTGGGAGTGGCTCCGGACCAACATGCTCCTGCACCCGCTTCTGCACCCAAGCCACAGCCTCCGGCCGCTGCATCAGCCATCCCTCAGCAGTCCACGCCGCCTGCAGCAGAGCCTCCTCAACCACGGTCTCAGTCAGCTGTAGCTCCAACTCCTCCCCAGTCTCCTCCGTGCCCTCATCTTCAGTCTCCTCCGTGCCCTCATTTTCAGTCTCCTCCGTGCCCTCATCTTCAGTCTCCTCCGTGCCCTCATCTTCAGTCTCCTCAGTTTCCTCCGTGCCCTCAGTGCCCTCTGTCCCTTCAGGCCCCTCAGGTGGTTCTTTAGCTCCCTCTGCTTTGGTTTTGTCGGCCACCTCATTCCCCTCAGCCTCCTCTTCCTCGGTCCCAGTTTCCTCAGTGCCCTTGGTCCCTTCATCCACCTCAGTCCCTTCTTCATTTTCCTCAGTGTCAGTTTCAACGACAGTTCCCTTAGCTCATGCTCCCTCTGCCTCAGCTTCGGTCCCTCTAGCCTCTCAGCTCCCTTCAACTTCGGTCACCTCAGGCCCCTCCACTTTAGTTTTCGTCCCTCCTTTGATTCCTTCTGTTCCCTCGAGTCCCTCAGCTTTAGCCTTGGTTTCCCCAGCTGACCCCTCAGTTTTGCTCCCCCCTGTGTTAGTACTTTTAGCTCCTGCTCCCTCGGTTCCCGCTGTAGTTTCAGTCCCCTCGGTTTTAGGTCCCTCGGTTTTGCCGGTCCCCTCATCACCTCCTTTGGTCCCCTTTGTCCCTCAGGTTCCCTCCTCAGCTCAGGTCCCCTTCGCTCTGGTCCCCTCGGTCCCTCAGGTCCCCTGTGCTCTCTCCTCCTCAGTTCCTTCAGTTTTTGTCGCCTTAGTCTCCCAGGTCCCCTTAGCCTCTCAGGTTCCCTTAATGTCCTCCTCTGCTCCCACCTCTGGTGCCTCAGTCCCTTCAGCCCCTGCTCCCTCGGTCCCAGTCCCCACGCAGCCAGCTCTCCCTAGCTCCCGGCCTGCTTCAACGCAGCCAGCTCTCCCTAGCTCCCGGCCTGCTTCCACGTATTCACCATCACATGCACCTGGTCCATCCCCCAAGCAGTCCCAGCTGCTCAATAACACAGCTGTGTGTCCTGCACCGCAGACCCAGCCTGCGCATCCGGAGCCTCGCCTTATAGGCCCTGTTCAGCCCAAGGGTCCGGCTCGGTCGGAGCCGCATCTGAAGCCAGAGGATCACGCTCAGTCTGAGCGTCTGGCTCAGTTCGGGCCCCCTGCCTCGTCGTCTCGCCGCCGCCGCCTGGAGCGCGGTCGGCCCCCAGCCTCGTCTTCTCGTCGCCGCCGCCTGGAGCGCGGTCGGCCCTCAGTCTCGTCTCCTCGTCGCCGCCGCCTGGAGCGCGGTCGGCCCTCAGTCTCGTCTCCTCGTCCCCGCCGCCTGGAGCGCGGTCGGCCCTCAGTCTCGTCTCCTCGTCGCCGCCGCCGGCGCCTGGAGCGCGGTCGGCCCTCAGTCTCGTCTCCTCGCCGCCGCCGCCGCCTGGAGCGCGGTCGGCCCTCAGTCTCGTCTCCTCGCCGCCGCCGCCGCCGCCGCCTGGAGCGCTGTCGGCCCTCAGTCTCGTCTCCTCGCCGCCGCCGCCTGGAGCGCGGTCCGCCCTCAGTCTCGTCTTCTCGTCGCCGCTGCCGCTGGGAGCGCGGTCGGCCCCCAGTCTCGTCTCCTTGTCGCCGCCGCTGGAACTGCGGTCGGCCGCCTGACTGGTTTGGACTCTGCTTTTTGGCCCCTTGGCCTGGGTGGCCCCCTGAACTGTGGACTGTTTTTCCCCCTGGCCGCTCTTTTGTTTTTGTTATAGCTCCTGAACTTCTCCTCGGTTGGACCCCTGTTTTGGACATTGGAGCTCTCCAGCCTTGTGCCGTCTCTTTTTGTTTCGTCCAGTTGTTTTTGTTTGTCATCACTGTGTTTTTGTTCCTGTTTTGGACTGCCGCTCCGGCCTTGTGCCCCTGCTTTTGTTGGTGCCCTGTGTTTTTTTTGTTTTTCTCCCTGCCTGGTTTTGTTTTGTTTCGGGCCCTCTGTCCTGGTCCCCCGCCTCCCTCCCTGGTCTGGTTTTGTTTTGTTTTTGGCCGTCCGGTGCCGGCCTTTGAGGGGGGGAGTGCTGTCATGGTCCTGGGCCGTCTGCCCAGCATTTTGTGTTTAGTTCTGTTTTCCCATGAGTTTTGTTATTTTTCAGTTGTTCTGATACGTGTGTTCCCTTCGTCCCTGTTTCCCCTGCTCCATGGTCTTGTCTGTTTTTGTCATGATGTCTGAACCCTGACCTCCTGTGTTTTCATGTTGAGTTTATTCCTAGTGTTGTGACTAGTCTGCATCTCTGCCCCGTGTCTGTGTGCCAGTCCCCCGTTTGTAGTCTGCGTGCACCTTGGTTAGTCACTTCCTGTATTATTTTGGCAGTCTTGTGTTCCCTGTGCTTTGTGTTTAGTTTTGCTTCCCCTGTTATTAGTTTCATTTGCTTCACCTGTTGCTCCCTGCTGTTTCCTCTTGCCCTGATTACCTGCTGTGTATTTAAGCCCTCAGTTTGCCTCTGTTCTTTGTCGTGTTGTCGTCTTGCCTCCGTCGTGCGTGTGATCCATTTCTTGCAGTTTAGTTCTGGCTTCAGCCCAGTTTTTGTTATCACCTTTCTGTTAATAAAACCACTAAATTCATCACCACCGAGTCCTGCGTTTTTTCGGGTCTCCCTGCTTCAGCCACACGGCCCGACATGACAGGCGAGTGTCTGGTGCAGTGGCCTCAAGATCTCGTCTGCTTTTTGTGGATGAATTGGTTTTGTCGGCTTTATTGAGCGCTGGCCTCCAGCCCATGCTTGGGCAGTTTGTGGCCGAGTGTCAAGCAGTTGGGAAGAGAATTTGCACCTCAAAATCCAAGACCATAGTCCTCAGTCGGAAAAGGGTGGAGAGCTCACTCCAGATCAAGAATGACTTACTGCCCAAGGAGGGGAGTTTGCATCTCAGGTCTTCCTTAATGTGAGAAGAGAGTGGAGCAGCAGATGGACAGATGGCCTGGCAGGCCATCAGCAGTCACTGGAATAAAAGCCCTAAAATCCAGTACTATCCGAGGTATGATACCTCTGTATCCATCAAAGATACGGACAATATCCCAATGAATGTGTACCGGATCTCTGATGGATACGTTTTGGAGATCCGGATAATATCCATTTAAACATCTGTGACAGATCAGATCTTCCCGTATTCTCTCGGGAAACATTATGCATACGTGGCAGATCCAACTTTATGGATCTACCACGGATCATTCCGGGGCGTTCCGGATCTTTCCGGATACAGGCCCTTTTTGTCCAGTGAGAGCTGAGCATGAAAGCGAAGCTGTCGATTTACTGGTCAATCTGCCTCCCTACCCTCACCTGTGGTTATAAGCTCTGGGTAGTGACTGAAAGAATGAGCTCAGCCTTAGGGATAGGGTGAAGAGCTTGGCCAATCAGGAGGTGGTCGGAATAGAGCTGCTGCTTCTCCACATTGAAAGGAGTCACTAGGGGTGGGTCAAGCATCCGACCAGGATGCCTCCTGGACTCCTCCTAGGTGAGGATGCCTCCCCAGCCTTTCTTGTCTAGCTTGAGAATGCATTGGTGTCCCCCTAGAAAAGGCGGAGGTGGTAGTTGGGGAGAGGGAGGTGTCATTGCCCCTGCAACCTGGAACCAGATAAGTGGCAGAAAATGGATGGATGGAAAATAGTTATTGTTTTTAGTAAAATTTCCTTTCCTATCAGCACTGACAACAGTAAAGGGAGCATAAGGTGTGTTGCTGTGCAGTGCTGAAGTACTGAAACACTTATGCTCTGATTGCAGATCACACCGCATGATCATCAGAAATGCCCTGACTGTCATCACACTGAATACAGTAAAAATGCTTTTGACAGCAACAGACTTTCATAATCTAGAAACAGTGTTACTGTGTATGCACTGTTTACCAGGCGGCTCAAGGGCAAAAAGGATGCCGGAAGCCTTGAGGGGGATCAGCTGCCAATAACAACTCCTTTCCATTTCCGCATGCAAAAAAACATACTCTTAAACACACACTGTGGCCAATTTGAATTTGAATAAGGGACATAATCCCCTGCTGTAATTGCATTTGGGAGATTTCTGAGAGGTTAGAAACACCGCGGAAGCCACTTTAGCTGTGAAAGATGCATGTCAGGTCCTTCCAAGGTTGGTACTTGACAACATATGTCTCTTCATCCTTAATCTCTCTATTCCCAAACAAGATGGCTAAAATATATGCATCGGGGCTGGTAATTACTCAGCCACTGTGATGAGCCTCTTGATTTGACATCATTTGAAATGAGCAGCTGAGTCAGGGAACAATGGGAGGAAAATTGACTTGAAGAGAAAGTAAAGGAAAGTGAGAGAAGTTGTTGAATGAAATATGTTCCTTTTCCACTAAGACTTGTAATTAAAGAAGCTTTCAAGGAAGTGTACTTGGGGTGAAAATGGAAGAGATCAGTTTTGTCCTTGGCAGGAATTAGTGTCTGTGCTTTGATGGATGCTCCTTTCTTTAACTTTGCTACAAGAGAAAGGGGTGACTTTGACAGGAAAGACTTCATTTTTGGAAGAAATGTTCATCACTATCATAGTTTAGTCTAATACCATCAGTTGTTTGTCATTTTCATGGAGGAAAGGCCAGTGCAGAATAATTCTTCCTTAGCTCAGACTTTGATTCAAAACCCTGTGTTGGCAGGTATGTGTTCTGCTTAAGTGGCATTGGATAACACTGTGAGATCAGGATTGTTTGTACATATATTCCTTAATATTCAAGCTTCTTTTCATCATCTCCCATCTTCTGGTGCTGCATTGCCACATCTTCTTCATTAAGTCCTTTGGAACTTCTGTCCCCTTTTGATACATTGTGAGGGGCGCCAGATGATGCCTGATCCAGGTCGTCCATCACTCCTGTCACATGTCGCCCATACCCACACACCTACCCCAAAACCCACATGCATATTCAAGGGAGCTGGTGTCCCGTCTGAGGAAACCAAATTGCCCCACCCTGTGTATCTCTTTCTTAGTCAATATTAAAATGGGCTAATAAAGAGGGGCAAGATTGCCCTGTGGTAATGGCACCCCTGGGACCCCTGACTAATTAAAGGGCTGCCCCTTCCAATGAGCAGTAATCATTCACAGCTTTGGTAGACAAAGACATGAGCTGTGAATGGATGAACAAACAGGGGATGCTGGCTCTATTGTTAAAACTTAACAAGCGATAACGTGCCTATTGCCATAAGGCTGACAAGATACTTCCTCCTCTACATCTTAAAGCTTAAAAAACATCACCTTCAGTGTATTCACAGGGTAAATGCACCTTATTTTCACATCAGACACCATAGAGACTAAACCACATTAAAAACTCAACACTAGAAATAATATTTCAGGCATTTAGTGCATATTTTTTATATTTAAAACAGACTTCCATCATGAATGTCAGCAGTGGACTTCTAGTTTTAATTATCTTGTTCAGAGACCATTTCTTCCTATCTGCTGCTGAAACACATGCACATGGGCAGTCTTACAGGTCTGCCCACTCAGTATTATAAAATATTAGCTCGAATTACTCATCCATATGAATTAAGAAACTCATTGGTTGCTGGTTTGGGGATAGCTATTGAACTGAGCCTTAAGATCTTGTCCAAGGACTCAGATATTACTTCATAAAATAAGACAAGGCAAATAATCTATTAATTTAATTAGGAAAACAAAATCTGCAATTTAAATGTGCATGTCTCATTAAAGAGTCCTGAATCTATGTGATTATTTCATTTTTTCCCTGTTGGGCGGCGCCTGCTGTGATTGGATGAATAAAATAGCAGTGCAGTACAGTGGCATTTGAATGGCTGAATGAAACAAACAGAAAAGGGCAGAAATCCTAACTGCATTCAGCTCAGGGTCTCATAAAGAAAATGAACTTGGCTGTGAATGAGTGAAACATACGAATTCTTCACAACTTTTGTACTTGAGGCTCAGGTATGACTGGATTTACAAATTACAAATGGACTAGTGGTAATACTTTAATACCTAGCCTGAAGTCTGATCAAGCATCAGATCTTAACAAGACTCCTCTAATGATTTCAGTGAAAGGCTCAGTGCCTTAATTAGACGATGTGCTGTGCATTGTGCCAGACAGAGTCAGGCCTGTGAGGAACGGCATCTGTGTTCAAAGGAGCTGGGAGTTTCAGGGTGTGGGGGTGGAAGGGTCATTTGGGGTAGGCACTCCATGGACAATCCTATCTCTCTATTTATTTTAATTTAAAAAGTGTGGAAAGTGTTTTCAGTGTGGAAAACTGGAATAACCTAAAATATTGAATGTGTTATGATTTAGATTCTGTGATATAAAGATGTGCAAATACAGTATTTGGTGCATATTTTTGTTATAATTCCTTCCTTCCTTCCTTCCTTCTTACTCTGCTGACTTTGCATTTCCCTCTGTAGCTTTGTTAGGCTGATGATGGCCCATTTAGGATGAAAAACAAAAAGTTGATGCAATATATACCCAAACACGTGTCAGTCATCCAGATTATTGTAGTTTTGTGTGCTTTAAAAGAAGGCAGCTCGACTTCTTTTTGGTTTGTGAAAAATCCAAACCCAACTGTCTTTGGATTCTTTGTCTGCTCACTTTGGATATTTTTGTAAGTTTCAGGCAGAGACTGTAGGAGTGGTCACCACATGCATGCTGCCCACTGGCCCTTATAGTTATGGGTGAAATGCAGAGAACAAATTTCAATGATTGGCAACTAAATATTGAAGAAATAGTTATATTCTTCCTAAAATTATTTTGGCTGTGACTGTGTGGATTGATCTGTTGCTTTTTGTGCCATATTCTGCTTGTAATCCATTTTGTTTCAGGGTAGAATATTACAATTTTGACTTTACTAATAAGATTATTAATCTATCCATCAGTGTACAGCTGACCTTATTAATGAGTTTAATGGAAGAAAACTGGCAACTTTGGCAACTATTGTCACTATTAGTTTTTACTAACCAAACAATGATGGAAATAACCATTAGCTGCTGTTGGATACAATATACTTCAACATGGCTCCACCATAACCAAATACTACTACATGAGGAATAATGAACTGATGATATAATAGTACAACAGACAATGAATATTTTCTGCAGTATATTCACACATCAGAGGAATATTTTTCCTCTGATGTGTGAATCAGTGAAGTTTGTTTATTCAAAACTGCAAATTCATCTTCAACCCAAAATCATTCAAATAAAGAGTGAAGCAAACATCCAGTGATGGCGTCTAAAATCCACTGTGTAAAAGAACAGTATGTCTGACCACAGCACCACTGGTCACTCTAATGTAACTGTCTGATTTCTACATGATGGCATCACCATTAGAATCTTCGCCATGTCCTGAGAGGCCAACAATTAGTCACTGCCAGCGGGCCAGCTGTGCTAGCTGTGCTAATGGCTTCAGTGTGAAAGATGTGAGCGTGTTGGTACGAGTGGCAGAGGAAAGTCAGTGGGTTCCTGGAAAGGAGCCACTCTCACTCCACCCTAATTGCCATGAAAACTCCCTCTAGTTTGGTTTGTGGAGTGGCAGGAGGGACTGGTGCTCTTTGAGAGGTTTTGTTAAGCTGGCCCTGGCTGCTCTTACCCCCAACCACCCCTGAGGCCCAGAAGCAGCGGGCTGCAAAATGGACATCACATGGAAAAAGCACAACAGAGATGCAGGAGGGAGAGGGGGCTGTGCAGATAGTGGGTGTTTTGGCTTACTCCACTCCTTTTTATTATGTGTTGCATGATGAAATGTCAACGTACTGACTTAGGTAACTGCAGAGGCCACACTGAGTGAATCCAGTCACCAAGAGAGTTTTGTAAAGTTTCAGGCAGTTGAAGTTAAACTTTATGCAACAGAACAGTGTGATGGAGAGACTTTCCAAAAATATGAAGCTTTCTATAAAACAGTAATAAAAACAAACCACTTGAATTTGACTCCCATGCTGCACCTGCTGTGTTATCCTATCCAATTTTCTGGGACCTGACCATTGATGGCACAGTTAACCAAGCAAAGCCTATGCATTTACATCATTGAGACAGTGTTGGAAATAAATGGACTGGGACTAAATTAAGAGGGAATGGCTGACAATGGGTCTATCTTGTTGTGATGTCTGTTAATCATTTCCAGAGCCCCTCTGGCCTCAATAAAGGGGAATAAAAGAATATAAAAGAACAATTTGGACTGCCCCAGCTGTGAATAACCAACCCATCACGGCACACAATAGCCCAGTCATGCTTGCTATAATTCAGCTTGTGATCTCAGACACGCCCCCTCTCTCGCCACATCTTTGTTAAAGTCGCCTGTCAGGCATATCGTTTTCCTCCCCACCCCTCCTGCATGTCCAGATGGTGAAAATCCATAATTCACTGCCAAAAAAAAAAAAAAAAAGAAAAGAAAAGTGAAGATCCTCAGACCAGCACATCCACATCCCTCCACATGATGACATTACTCTCACACAGCTCATTATTGGTCAGTAGTAGCCCCCGTATTTGACTAATTAAACTCTCTCTCACTTTCAAACTCAGGAGCAGTAGTTTAGCGAGGTGGAAGGAGGTCCCATCACCTGGAAAGTCTCTCTGTTACAGTTCCTAGCTCATCAGACTCACTGAGATGGTGCTGAGAAGGCTCAGCAGGCAGCTCTCCTCTGGCACTCAGAGAAGAAGTGGGGTGCTAGCAGCCGGTGCGTGATGCAGTTGCTTTATCAGCCCCATCAGCTCTTTATGCATACCTCAGTAGGTATGCATAAAAGAACACATAGACTTTCCTTCTCCAAGGCGCTCACATCTTTGTTTAAGTTGCTGACGAGAACTTCAGCTGTCTCAGTAAGAAGAGGGTGAAACCATTTTAACAATGAAAGCTCTAATTGTTTGTCTTCACCAAATCAGTTTTAGCTTCTTTTCAACTCGACCTACAAGATCAGCTGTGGCAGGGCGTACTGAACTCCTGAGCAGGACACACACACACACACACACACACACACACACACACACACACACACACACACACACACACACACACACACACACACACACACACACACACAGTTTATTTTTTTATTTTTCATTTGTACCATTGGTCTAGCATTTAATAGTTGAAATGAGATTTTCAGATTCATCAGATAACATGGAGAGTGTTAAGAATGCAAAGATGGGTGAATCTCTCCAGGTGAGTCCTGGTTAAAGCACTTATCAAGCTGGGACTGGTACTTGCTATTGATTTTTCCCCTGGAATGCATGGCCTCTTTGAAGTTGGCTGTCTGCTGCGTACAGCACTGTGGGAAAGCAATCTAGCTCAAAAGTTTTCCCCGCCTTCAAATTTTGAGGCTGACAAATAAGTCATCTTTTTTAGCTCAAATCAATATAACGCCGACCTCTGCACACTTGCGCCTCAATATTTTCTCTCCCCAGCCCTGATTGGAATGAACTCCTATGTTTTGAAGGTCCTTGGGCGCTGATTGTGAGAACGCGAACCAATCTCGTTGAAAGGCGTGAGGTCTTTTTCCAGGCAAGTCACATCAAAGTCTCACTGCAGCACGGTGCAAAGGGTCAGTCTCTAAGAGGCACTTGAAAAGGCAGTGGCCCGCTGCAGGACTGAAGGAATATAACCTGAGGGAGCAGACATGGTTGGGGGCTAACCAAAATTACCAGCTTCAATTTAGGGAGGTGGGGCCGGTTATAATATTAATGCATATTTAAATGAGTACTTTGCATTCATCTGCATTCATCTGAAAATAAAATAGTATGAAAAAAGAATAGAGAAAAAAAAGGTATGGAAAGATGTGGAGGAGAATTCATGAGATGCAAATATGTGATAGGATAAATGACAGGTCCATCTTTTCCCACTTAATATCCATGGGCTTGTGGCTAATTGTACTTTTGTTGTGCAATTATCCAGAGTTTGCTCAGGGTTTTTGCAGCTGGGGGGTGGGGTGCAGCTAGTGTTTTGTTTAACTTCCTCCCCTCGTAGCCCTGCGTGTAACTTGGGCCTCTGGAGATCAGATAATCCCCTGACTAAAGCATATTGGGTCTGTCTCTCCCACTCACGCTGGCTGCTATTTAACTGTCGATGAGCAGAAATAGATGGAGGAGACACACAAAGATTTCTCTTGCTCTTAAAGGGGCTTGGTTGTCTAGGTTTCAGCCATGATAGCGGGCAGTCCAAAGGCTTTGAAGTTGGCTTTGAAGTTATGAGGCAATTGGAGGAAATGAGGAAATGAGCCGCAGGGTTTCCTGGAGAGCCAGTTTGTGAGAGATGTGATTGGACACAGCACCCCAGAGGGAGACAGCAGCCATTTTGCTCTGTGGGCCTCTCCTTCTGGTCTGCCAGCTAAACGTATAGGACAGAAGCACCAATTATGACACTCCAGCATATGGCCAGTAGCGAATACCCGGCTCTAATGATGGACCCTGCCAACTGCATGCCTGCCCAGGTCAGAGGCACATGATATTTACTGCCAAAAAAAAAAAATGCTGCAATTACTGCCACCTCCTTCCCTGATGGCGGTACACCTGCAGCCTGGTTGGGATGCTGTGTCTGGCTGCCTGCCTGCTTTTAGCCCTCCACAGTCAGGAGAGAGGGGTTGGGGATGCATCCAGCTGTCTTTGCCCCAGCTCAGAGGTTCCCGAGGGGGCAAACTACAGCAGCACACCCCAGAAATGCAGACTACCAGACCTGGGCACAGATGTTACACCCTAGTGCCGTGTGGTGTCTAGTGACACATCCAGGCAGGCTTCACCTTTCTGATGCCTGTCTGGCTGAAGGTGCTGGCAGCAAACCACGTTCTGGTGTTCAGGACGCTTCAGATGTTTACTGCACTTCATCTCAGCTGACACTCATTTGGGGGAATGACATTAACACCTTGTCTTTACTCTGACAGGTAAACCACTGATATGACAATGAGCTCCTGCAATTAGGACGGATTCTTCTTTGGATACCATGTCACACTTGAGGTAAAGCTCCCCAGCACAAAGAGCACAAAGCTAAATCTTTTTTCACAGTAAGAGAAAAATAATGCCCCCCCCCCCCCCCCCCCCCCCCCCAATAATATTTAAAAAGAAAAGGTTTTTGATAAAATGTGTAAAAAAGAAAGAAAGAAAGAAAGAGATTAATGAAAGATGCATGGGCTGGGAAGCCTGTTGTAATTCAAGTTTAATGAATTTAAAATGGTCAGTGCATTAGCACAACATGATACAGCTCCTTCATTAAACATGCAGTTTCAGAAATTTTAAGCAGTGCTGTGGAATAATTTCCCTGTGTGATCAGTACTTTTATGATCCAATTTGTCTCCCATTAAAGTGGTTATTTTGGGGAGTCTCCAAGCAAAGGACTTAAGTTTGAAATTTTCACTTGTGTAGAAAGCTAGTTGAATCAGACAGTATCAATACATTTATAGGATTATGATAAAGAAATGTTTATCATAATTATCAGGCTGCTTATCATTGTTATATTGTTATAACATAAATATAAATGTATATACATGAGTTTTATCTTCATTTTTGCTACATCAGGCATTTTTGTGCAGTTTATTTCAGGTTTTTAGGGGGAAGAAAAATAACACTGGTGATGTAGAGGTCCCAAAAATTCACAAAAACACAATCAAGTGTGTCTAATATGATACGCTTGGCTTTACAGGGTTAGTTATTTTTGCCGCCTCCCTTTTGTTCCCTGTGTATAGCCACGTCTCTGTGTGTGATGTTCCCCTGTTTAGCTATGCCCTGTTTTATTTTGGTAAACTTTGTCTCATGGGTTCAGTGTCCCCAGTCTCCCACCTGTTTGCCCCTCGCTTCATTACCTTCATTACCTTCATTACCTTCATTAGCTCTGAGTCTCCTCTTGCCCTTTGTTGTGTCATTGTGTTTCAGCCTGTTACCTGGCTGAATCTATGTGAATCTTTGAAATTGTAAAAATAGCTCTCTTTGCACACAAACACACAAAAAAATGCTCTTACATTAGTCTGGCAGAATTATCAGCATTCACGGGACTGTCAGTAGGTCTGAGCTGCGCTTCATGTCTTATAGAAAATGGCTAATCTGAAAGCACTGTGTGAAAGGAAAGTGAGTAATGTGAGATCAGCTGTAATGACACTAAAGACAGTTTCCTCACCTCTGTGACTTCATATGCTGTGCTCAGCTTCTCAATGAGGGATTTGTTATGTGTTGACTCACAGCAGGACCAGATCATTTTTGTTGTCTCAGATCAGCTGCTAAAAGCTGTAAATAGAGCAGTTAAATCATACAGGAACATTTGGAACTACAACCAGCTGGATGTAGGTATTCACACACTGCACACTTCATTAATTAGATTGAAAGTCAAAGTAAATGTAAACATTAGTCACGCTAACAATGTTAAACCATGTCATTGGGACTGAGGTAATCCCCAAACACTAGCTGGTCCAAATGCTGCAGGAGCTTCGGCTGTCGTCTAGAACAAATAGTTTTTGTCCATAACACACCAACAGAGTAAAAAACATAAAAATGCAATAACAGCACTGTGCACATGGTAAACGGAATATATAAACTTAGCACAAAAAGTAAGGAAATATGTGTTTGGTCGATTATTTCCTTGCTGTAACGATGCTTCTTGGCAATAAATGTTATACTGCTGGAAAGCCTGTTTATTTCCCCTTACATGGAGCCACATTTGTAAGGAAAATATATTTGTGGGCTGAGCAGCAGAGTTGAATATGTGAGTCACACCCATGAAAAACTTGCCACACCATGCCAAACAGCTTATTGTGGAAGAACCATACACAGCCTCAATAGCTGCCGGCTTTGTCTCAACTGCCATTGGACTGGTTACCATAAAACCTTGAATCCTGTTTCCCGCAGGATCAGCTGTAATGACTTACTTGATTTGTCAGCTCCTTTTTTGGTAATAACAGGAAATCAGCGTTTCCACATGTCTAAGTAAAGTATCCATGCATTGATAGCATGGTCATCCCATTTTGTACAGACATGATCAGAAGGTCATGCGTCCTAATCGCTTTGGTGAGCATAACTGATTTTATCAACATAATTAGGCCATATTTTTCCCACCACACTGTACTTGTTTCCTACTGTAGGTCCTCAGAAAAAAAATGCAGATTAAGACACTTCCTCACTACAACATATTTTACATATAGTCTATGGCCCAAAATCACCATCTGCATACTGCACGCCTTGTCCAACGGCAGGTGTTAGCACTAATATTGTACAACCAACACTCAAATCCTCAAATTCTGAATAGTAATAATGATGAAAGCACAGCTCTGTGACTCGATCCATCCAGATGTAAATGTGAGTCAAAAATAACTGCAAGGATTGATCAAAGGAATCGCACTGATAAGAGAGATTTCCCTTCATGCTTTTCTTTCTGTAAGGCTGCATGGGGATGCTAAAAGGCTTGTAAAGTGTGTGTCATAGCGAGACAGAGCTCCATCCAACAGGGAGCTGACATTAATGACCCATCTGCATCCATCTCAGCATTAACATTTGCATGAAAGGCCAAACACTCAGTGTGTCACCACTCATCCTCTTTTTGATGGATTTGCATGAAATTTGGTTTCATGCTTCAAACAGGGGTCCTCCTAACAAAGCTAAAGGTCACCATGCAGATACCTGTTATCCAGCACTGTGGTCACACTTGGTTAGAAAATGTCCAACTGTTAAATGAAGTGGAATCAACTGAAGTGACAGCTGTCTGTGAACAGGTGTCATTTTACAAACTAGTACTACTAATGTTACAAATGCTGTTACTCTCACAGCAAAATCTGAACACTGTGGCTATTGAAGTTCAGGTCATGTGGATTGTTCATGACTAGTTTAACCTCTGAGGAGCCCTGAGTCAGACCCCTAATGTTAATAAGCTATAACAGTTTCAGTGGCTGTGATTTCTTTTTTAAATAAAAATACAGAAATTTGCAGAGCTGAATTAGCAAAATTGGGTTTCCACAATACCAGAATTTCAAACTCAATACCTGTAGCCTACTGTATACCCAAGAAAACACTGGATACCGTTTTTGTTACCATGGGGGAAAAAGAGACAAAATTAAGAGATAGAGCAGTACTGGTCAACACCAGCCTGGGGAGTGTCCCTCCCCCACAGCATGTAGTCATCTACAACCCTGTTGATCTCTTGTGCTTATGGTGACCTGGCACCGTATTTCTCAACTGAGTATCTAATCTGACAGTAATTTTTAGTATACGTTAATATTTAAGTTTTTTGTCAACCACACTCGGCACATGTACTGCCTATGGTACTTACAGTACTTAAAAACACAAGTACTATCATCATGTTTTCAGAATTTTGCTATTGAGAACTACCTTAAGTACTGGCTCTGGTGACATCCCAACAATATACATGAATGCACTCTCTTACACTAACTATTAGACCTCAAGTTAACTCATGCTAAAATGTACATATTTGTGCCATTTCTTCCAGATTTTAAGGTGAAGCATCCTGAAACAAAAATTGTACTCTTAGATTTTATGGTTTGATTGTTTAGTGATTCTAAGTTAGCTACAGGTTCTAGATACATAGAAGTAGACAGATTCAGCTTTGAGTGGTCACTATTGTGGACTTGCTCTGTGTAACTGTATGATGGGGTGACTGTGGCACAGGAGGTAGAGCAGGGCATCTACTAATCAGAAGGTTGGTGGTTTGATACCGGGCTGCTCCAGTCTGCATGCCAAAGTGTGCGTGGGCAAGATACTGAACCCCAAGTTGCTCCTGATGCAGTTCATCAGAGTGTGATTGTGTGTGTACGTAGAAAGCACTTAGTGCTTGTATGGATGTGTTTGAGTGGTCATGAGAGTAGAAAAGTGCTATATAAGAACCATTTCATTTAGCTCAGGATATCCTGGATTTTTCAAACAACACCAGACAGAATATATAACAGTGAGAACTGAATGTGTTTGTATGGACTTTTGGCCAGTTAAATCAGACATTTTATAACATGAACAATCAATGGATAATTCAAGGAAATAATTATCAGATAGACTGGCAAAAAATAATTGTTAGGAACTATTTCTAATAATTTAATCATTTAACAGACTAAAGAAGCATATTTTCACTAAAGCAGTTTGATTAAACACAAATGATCACAACAATAATTGAAATGTGATGATCAAATCAAGGTGTTAAACCTTGATGTTGACCTGAACCATGTAATGGAGGATGGAGAGGATTGTTGTAAATGATTTTGTACAACAGTGGTGCAAAATTCAAATATATTTGGGTTGTGTCTTCCATCTGTGCTCGCTGAAAAAAGAATACGATACTACCAACATTTTCAAAGAATGACTGTTTCAAAAGCACCGTGTTTACACTGCAGAAAAAACATGACCGTCAAGATGGCAGCTTATATGTCTGAGGAGAGTCATTACTGAGAGTTATGAGTGGCTAAGGAGAGAACTCAGGGAACATGCAATCACAGATATATCTTTGTAGTGGCACTTTGTGGCTACCTCATTAGTTTATGACAGAAATAAAAAGTGGCAATTTGGTGTTGAAGATAATTACATCAACATTATAACCATACGCCAGCGAAGACTTCTGTCTTCTATTTGTCTCTGTTGTCGTAGAGTATTTCTGATTTTTTTTTTTTAGCTTTTGCATGTTTGTCAGGATTAAATATTTTAGATTATTTTCAGATCATCAAACTAATTTTAATATTAGGCAAAGATAACCTGGATAAATACAAAATGCAGTTTTTATTATGGGAAGAGGATATCCAAATGTACCTAGCTCTATGTGAAAAAGTCAGCGCCCCCCTTTGTTAAATTGTGAATTAACTGTGATTAACCACATTTTTTGAAAAGCTGAGTTCAAGGTGAGTCCTCTACTAGATTAAGATTAAGATAGTGTTTATTTGTCACATGCACAGTTATACACAGTACAATGCACAGTGAAATGTATTTTGTACCTGCAACCACATATACACACATATATAAATAAGAAGAATAAAAATAAAAAAAAAAGTAATTCACACTATACTCTATATACTATACACTATACACACTTTTATAAATTATAATATTTACATTGTGCAATAATGGTCCAGTTAGGGCTCAGAGTTGAGCAGACGGATGGCTTGTGGGTAAAAACTCTTCTTCAACCTTTCAGTCTTAGTCCTCAGGCAGCGGTAACGCCGGCCTGATGGGAGCAGGGAGAAGAGAGAGTGTCCGGGGTGGCTGGGCTGTTTTAGGATCTTCATGGCCCTCAGCCTGCACTGCTTGGTGTAAATGTCCTGCAGGTTGGGGAGGGTGGTTCTGATGGTCCGTTCAGCTGAACGAACCACCCTTTTTAGGGCCATGAAGTCCTGCTTGGTGCAGTTTCCCATCCAGGTGGTGATGCTCCCACGCATGATGCTCTCGATGGTGCAGGTGTAAAAGTTCCTGAGCACCTTGAGTGGGAGCTTGAAGTCTCTCAGCCGCCTGAGGAGGTACTAATTGGAAGGTTGGTGGTTTGATCCCTGGTTGTCCAGTCTATATGCCAAACTATCCTTGGGCAAAATACTGAACCCTAAGTTGCTCCCAATGCATTCATCAGAGTGTGAATGTTAGATAGTGAGCACTTAGATGTAGAAAAAAGTGAGTGAGTGTGTGACTTGGTGAAAAAAGACATGTTGTATAAAATGCTTTGATGGCTCAAATAGAGTAGAAAAGCACTATATGAGAACCAGTCCATTTACCATCATGCCATAATCTAGAGGAAATTAAGAACAACTGACAAACAAATCAGTTTGGAAAAGGTTACAAAACCATTTCTGAGGCTTTGGGACTCCAACAATCCAGTGTCTCCACAAATGGAGACACTTGGAACAGTGGTAAACATGGTGCTTTACTGTTTGTATTCTAGTTCATCTTCTTGGTTATTATTGAGCTATGATCTTTTGCGATCCCTTTCTGTTTCACCTGTAGTGTCCCTGCTTCGGTCTTGTCTCAGTGATCTGTTCCCTTGGCTGTCGCGTTTCTCCATTTAGTTGTGTCAATGTTATCCAGTCTTCCCCTTCAGTTATTACTGTTTTCCTGTTTTATTTTGGCAGATGTTTTTCCCTGTATCTCATGTCTAATTTAACTTCCTTCTTAGTTTTTCCCAGCTGTGTTCCCACCTGTTTCCCATCCTCACATTATCCAGTGTTTGCATAAATTGTCTGAGTCTTCCTCTGTTCTTTGTCACATGCTCCCTCGTGGTTGTGTGTTCTTCTGTTTCATGTTTGCCTGGAGATTCCCAGAACTGTTTCCTTCACCTGGCCAGCTCGAGCAGAGACTGTGTTCCATGTTTGCTAGCCTCAGAAATCAAAGACTGTGTTCAGTGTTAGGAACCTGAAAACTCAGAGACTGCTAGTTGTGTTACTGAGCTGGGTTCCCAAGAGACTGTACCACTGCCCGATGCATTTCCACTGATTGAGCACCCAGTCCTTGCTTCCAGGGTGGGAATAACCAGGGCCCAGCCCATTAGTGCACCTATTACTGTTCCCAGGGTGAGGACGGCCAGGCCCTGGCTGCCAGCAGAGTTGGCTTTGAGTCCTGCACAACCTCAGCATCCTGTACAACCTGAGCCTCAGCTGGAGCTGCAGGAGCCCCACTTGTTTGAGGAGACTGCGAGCCCTGCTGAGGAGCCACAGTTGTCAACGAATCCTGAGCTTTCTGAGTCCCCAGAGTCTTGTGCCACTGTGCCACTCCAGGCACCTGAACCTGTGCCAGTGGGTCCTGTGTTGCCTGAACCTGAGTCTGAAACTCAGCCCAAGGATCCTGAGTTGTCTGAGTCTGAACCTGAGCTGGAGAACCCCAAGCCTTCAGTCTCTGCACTACCAGAGCTTGAGCTTGTGGGTTGTGTGTCTCCTGTAGGTACCTGACTCCGTTGTCGTTGCTGGATCACTGCCAGGCCAACAGCAGTTTTCTTTCACCTTCTGTACCCTGTCTCCAGAGGGTTTCCTCCTTTGATGCCACTTCTGTTATCTTGTCCTGCCTTCTGATGGACTCCATTGTCACCACAGCTGGCATCCTATCCAGTCTCCTGATGAGCACCATCAACTTCAATGCCTCTGGCCAAGCCACCTGAGGTGTTCTGTTGCCTCCTCTGCAGACCCTAGCCTCTAAAGGGTCTTCATCACTGGCCCCCTGAAGGTCTCCCCTGCTGATGTTGTTCTCCAGCCAAGGGTTCTTGTTGCCCTCTTCGGCCTCAAGCCAAGCTTCCAGAGGTGTCCCATTGCCTCCACCACTCTCTTAATCCCTGTTTTTTTCTTTTGTATTTTTAGTCTTTCAGCCTTTCCAGGAGTGGCCAATCTACCAAAATTACAACTCATCCAGGAGGTCACAAAAGAATCGCAGGCTTCAGCTGGCTCCGTTAAGGTCACTGTTCATGATTCAACAATAGGAGTTCCAAGGCAAAAAGCACTGCTGACCAAAAAGAACACAAAGGCTTGTCTCACATTGCCAGAAACACATCTTGATGATCCCCAAGACTTTTGGGAAAATATTCTGTGGACTGACAAGAAAAAAGCAGAACTTTTTGGAAAGTTTTAGTGCCATTACATCTAGTGTAAACCTACACAGCATTTCATAAAAAGAACACCATACCAACAGTCAAACATGCTGGTGTAGTGTGATAGGATAAGGCTGCTTTGTTGCTTCAGGACCTGTATGGCTTACCATAATTGATGGATGCATAAATTCTGCATTTTAATTAGAAAATCCTGAAGCAGAATGTCCGGTCATCAGTTCATGCCCTGAAGCTTAAGCACACCTGGGCTTTGCAGCAGTACAATGATCAGAAACTGAATCTACAACAAATGCCAAAGATAACATAGTTCAGCAGGCATAACATGGTATTTTTGCACACAAGATGATTCCCAATGAGCTATAAGATGAACACTTGGCACATCTCAATGTGGACTGTGCACTGTGTCCTTAAAAAAATCTGAACTGGACAAGTTTTCTCAGATTAATTAAAAAAAAAAAAAATATCTACAGCAAATGAACAGTATCTGAAAGTGAAGTGTTCTTAAGAAATAGAAAAAATCTAGCAAAGTCCAGACCCGGGACCTGAGAAATGCATCTGGATCCTCATAGCCATCTATTCCATGTACTGAAGCCTCATTAGAAATGGTGTCAGGGTTAGGGAAGGGTGGATATCAAGAAGCAATTCTTACTGATCATCTGCAGAGGAACGGTTTATTTGAAGAGTTTCAGTCAGGTTTCAGAATTCATCACAGTACAGAAACAGCATTAGTGAAGGTTACAAATGATCTTCTTACAGCCTCTGACAGTGGACTCATCTC
The DNA here is from genome assembly GCF_007364275.1 of Archocentrus centrarchus. Lineage (NCBI taxonomy): Eukaryota > Metazoa > Chordata > Actinopteri > Cichliformes > Cichlidae > Archocentrus > Archocentrus centrarchus. The sequence continues at coordinate 36,307,573 of NC_044359.1, read as the reverse complement.
TGTTCTTGTCCTGTTGGACCTCAGTGCAGCTTTTGATACTGTTGACCATAACATTTTATTACAGAGATTAGAGCTTGCTATAGGTATTAAAGGTACTGCACTGCAGTGGTTTGAATCATATTTATCTCATAGACTCCAATTTGTTCATGTAAATGGGGAGTCTTCTTCACACACTAAGGCTAATTATGGAGTTCCACAGGGTTCTGTGCTAGGACCAATTTTATTTACATTATACATGCTTCACTTAGGCAGTATTATTAGAAAGCACTGCATCAATTTTCATTTTTATGCAGATGATACTCAGCTTTATCTATCAATGAAGCCAGATGACACACATCAATTAGTTAAACTGCAGGAATGTCTTACAGATATTAAGGCCTGGATGACCTCTAATTTCCTGCTTCTAAATTCAGATAAAACTGAAATTCTTGTTCTCGGCCCCACAAATCTTAGAAACATGGTGTCTAACCAGATACTTACTCTGGATGGCATTACTTTGGCCTCCAGTAACACTGTGAGAAATCTTGGAGTCATTTTTGACCAGGATATGTCCTTCAATGCACATATTAAACAAATATGCAGGACCGCTTTTTTTGCATTTGCGCAATATTTCTAAAATTAGAAACATCCTTTCTCAGAGTGATGCTGAAAAGCTCATTCATGCATTTATTACTTCTAGGCTGGACTATTGTAATTCATTATTATCAGGCTGTCCTAAAAGCTCCCTGAAAAGCCTTCAGCTGATCCAAAATGCTGCAGCTAGAGTACTGACAGGGACTAGAAAGAGAGAGCAGATTTCTCCCATATTGGCTTCTCTTCATTGGCTCCCTGTTAAATCTAGAATAGAATTTAAAATTCTTCTCCTCACCTACAAGGTCTTGAATAATCAGGCACCATCTTATCTCAAAGACCTCATAGTACCATATCACCCCAATAGAGCACTTTGCTCTCAGACTGCTGGCTTACTTGTGGTTCCTAGGATACTTAAGAGTAGAATGGGAGGCAGAGCCTTCAGCTTTCAGGCCCCTCTTCTGTGGAACCAGCTCCCAGCTTGGATTCAGGAGACAGACACCCTCTCTATTTTTAAGATTAGGCTTAAAACTTTCCTTTATGATCAAGCTTATAGTTAGGGCTGGATCAGGTGACCCTGAACCATCCCTTAGTTATGCTGCTATAGGCCTAGGCTGCTGGGGGGTTCACATAATGCACTGTTTCTCATTTACCTTATTTACTTTGTTTATACTCCACTCTGCATTCAATCATTAATTGATATTAATCTCTGGCTCTCTTCCACAGCATGTCTTTCTCTCCCCTCAGCCCAACCGGTCGCGGCAGATGACCCCCCCTCCCTGAGCCTGGTTCTGCTGGAGGTTTCTTCCTGTTAAAGGGAGTTTTTCCTTTCCACTGTCGCCAAGTGCTGCTCATAGGGGGTCGTTTAGACTGTTGGGTTTTCTCTGTATTATTGTAGGGTCTTTACCCACAATACAAAGGGCCTTGAGGCGACAGTTTGTTGTGATTTGGCGCTATATAAATAAAATTGAATTGAATTGAATTGAAAGAAAAGGCTAAGGGTGTGCCAAAAATACACAAGAACTGGACTCAAAGCCAGTGGCAGCAGATCTTATTGAGTAGTCAATCCAAATGTGAGTTTTGGTTAAAAGTTTTTGTTAAAATCATCATCAGTATGTATGGAGAGGGCAAGAGAGAGGTACAAGAGTGAGTGTCTTCAACCATCTGTAAAACAAGATGGGGGTTCTGTCATGGTCTGGGGCTGCATTTCACCCAATGATCTTGTCAAAACTGACAGAGGTATGAATGCAGAAACTGCAAAAGTACAGTCAGATTTTGATCCACCATACAACACCATGGATTGGCCTCCCCAGAGGTTTGACCTCAACATTATTGAAGCAGTGTGGGATCATCCTGACAGAGAACTCTGCAAAAGGCTGAATGTCCTCAAAGAAGTCTGAAATCTTCCTGAAAATTACTTAAAGAAATTACAAGAAAGCTTGCCCAACAGAGTTCAGGTTGTGTTAAAGACTAAAGGTGGAGACTATGCTGTAGTCACGCGAGACTTTGTGAATCTCGGCAGTATCGTTAATGGCGGCGTGACTCTATCAGCAAACATTTGCGTGATTAGCCTTTTTTTTTCTCGCCAATTTATAACTAGACAGGCTTAAAACTAAAAAAATATAGGTAGTTTCTTAGCCTAACTTAAATTATTTTCAACAATCTGGAGGACGGTGGAGAGGACCTGGATAGTTTGCTGCGGTACATCGACGGGTGTTTTGAGCGAGTCGTCATGGGGAAAACAGACAAGACGCCGACTCCCTCCACCAGCAAAGCAACGCCGTCCACAAAAAGAAGCCGCCCAGAAGATTCCCCAGAGGCAACTTCGCCACCCACCACCAATATTGTGGACATTCTGGAGTCCATTAATAACAAATTGTCCAGCTTTGACGCCCGCTTGGCCCTGGTTGAAATCCTTCACAAGGAGTTTCAGGCCCTGCGGGAGTCAGTCGAGTTCAGCCAGCATCAGGTGGAAACACTGGCTGCTGAAAACGCTGTCCTCAGAGAGTCGGTGAATTCCCTCACCGAGGAAACGACCCGGCTCTCAGAAGAAAATAAGAAAATTAAAGAATCGATTATCGAGCTTCAGGCCCGCAGCATGAGAGAAAATCTTGTGTTTTCAGGTATCCCGGAGAAGGCAGAGGAGGACCCGGAGGCTACAGTGAAGGAATTTATCCAAACTCACCTGAAGCTCCCGGAGGACGCCGTGAAGACCATCGCCTTCCATAGAGTCCACCGCCTGGGAGGGAAGCGACCCGGAGCACGCAGACCCAGACCGATCGTGGCCAAATTCGAACACTTCAAAGAAAAAGAGCTGGTGAAGAGCCGCGGCCGGGAGCTGAGAGGGACGGACTTCAGCGTCAACGACCAGTTTCCAAAGGAGATTCTGGAGCGACGCAAGGCCCTATTCCCCATCCGGAAGAAGTTCATGCAGGAAGGCTCCCGGGCTGTCATCGCCGTGGACAAACTGTATGTAAACGGACAGCTTTACCGAGACAAAAACACCACGCCATGGCTCAGCTGATCGATCAGGTGATCTGTGTCCATATTAACGTTCTTTTCTGAGTTTTTTTTTCAACTATCTAAACAGTACCATTAAATAGTCTAAATCTGTCTAAGTAGTACCATTAACGCCGACGAGTCAGCATAGTACCGTGATCGTTTGTTTGGTTGTTTGTTCTGTTTTGTTTTCCCCTCATCTAATTTCATTCTTATGTCACTTAGGTCACTTTTTACACGTCTTTTTTCTTTCTGCACTCAGCAATATGTTTACGTCACTTACAATGCTACAGTTTACTACACTAACATACAGCGCAGATGCACACACACCAACATACAGCGCACATACACACGCACACATCAATATAAAGGGCACACGCCAACATACAGAACATATGTACACACACACACACATCCTTAGTGAGCACACAACAGTCCATCAGTTAGTTTAAATATGAGCACACTCAGATTTGTCTCATGGAATGTGCACGGGGCTGGTTCGAGGGAAAAGAGACTAAAAATTTTTAATCGGTTAAAAGACTTAAAAGCAGATGTTGTTTTTCTACAGGAGACACATGTGTCCAAAACATCTGTGCTCACTCTTTCCTCTCCACAGTTCCCTCACACGTACTCAGCCTGCTATAACTCCAAACAAAGAGGTGTAGCTATATTGATTAACAAGAAGATAAACTTTAACATTAGCAACAGTACAATAGACCCTGAAGGTAGATTTATAATACTTAATTTATCTATACAGAATACAGATTTATGTATTGCTAGTATATATGGACCAAATGTTGATGACCCCTCCTTCTTTCATGCTTTGTTCACTTCACTCTCAGATCACTCTGACACCACACTTGTAATAGGAGGAGACTTCAACCTGGTACTTAATGCAGATATTGACAGGCTCAGTACAGCAGCGAGTCAGAGGAACTGGCAGTCTGCAGACATTCTTAAACAGTACATGAAGGATTTTGGACTTTGCGATGCTTGGCGTTCACATCACCCTACTTTGAGAGATTATAGTTATTTCTCACAAGTACACAAATCTCATTCCCGCTTAGATTACTTTTTAGTTAGCAGCTCCATAATGATGGATATCACAGACACTCAGATTCACCCTATCACTATTAGCGATCATGCACCGGTGTCTATGTCTCTGACACAGAAAAGAGTCACACCACCAATCAGGAACTGGAGATTTAATACATCATTACTTAAAGAAGAAGATTTTATTAATTATTTCAAAAAGGAATGGTCAGCATACTTAGAATATAATGATATTCCAGGAATATCACCATGTGTTCTTTGGGAAGCAGGAAAGGCAGTAATGCGGGGCAAAATAATATCTTACTGCTCGCATAGGAAAAATAAAGAAAAAGCACTTGTGTTAGAATTAGAACAAAAAATTAAATCTTTAGAAACTGCTTATGCCGCTTCACCACAAGAACATACAATTATCAGCCTGAGGAAACTGAAACTGGAGCTAAATGAAATAATTGATAAAAGGACACAATTTATGTTGCAGAGGCTGCGTTTGGAAAACTTTGAGCATGGAAATAAATCTGGAAAATTCCTGGCCAAGCAATTAAAACTGAATAAAGAAAAAACAGCTATTTTTTCTATTAAAGACTCGACTGGTATTATTACTCATGACCCACAACAAATAAATAACTCTTTCAGAGACTTCTATGAAGCCTTATATTCACCACAGATTAACCCATCTGATACTGAAATTGAAGAATTTCTTAATAATATAAATCTACCAAAACTAAATGACAGCCAGGCTGCAGCTCTGGATTTACCTCTTTCATTGTCTGAACTTAGTGAAGCCCTACAGCATCTCCCAAATAATAAAGCCCCAGGCCCAGATGGTTTTCCAGCCGAGTTTTATAAAGAATTTTGGTCTGAGCTAGCTCCCATTTTTTTCAGAATGGTAACTCAGATTCAGAATGACCACATCTTATCTCCAACCTTAAACTCTGCTAACATTAGCCTGCTTCTTAAACCAGGCAAAGACCCCACACTCCCATCCAGCTACAGGCCAATCTCTCTCATTAATGTAGATCTTAAAATAATTTGCAAAGCCCTTGCCAAAAGATTAGAAAGTATTACTCCATTTATTGTACATCCAGATCAAACAGGCTTTATCAAGGGTCGGCACTCAGCCAATAATACACGTCGACTGATAAATATAATAGACTATTGTTCTATTAACAAATTAGAGACGACAATCGTGTCTTTAGATGCAGAGAAAGCATTTGATCGGGTAAATTGGAAATTCTTACTAGCAGTTCTGCAAAAATTTGGATTCGGTTCATCCTTTATAAACTGGATCAGAACACTACACAGCTCTCCGAATGCGCGAGTTAGGACAAATGATCTCATTTCACAAAGTTTCAGTCTGCAGAGGGGCACTAGGCAGGGCTGCCCACTCTCTCCCTCTCTTTTTGTAATTTTCATTGAGCCGCTAGCAGCAGCAATCCGTCAAAATGCAAATATTAAAGGGATTCAAACTGAAAATATGGACCATAAACTTAGCCTTTATGCTGATGATGTATTACTTTTCCTTGGGAATTCACAAGGCTCTCTTTTGAAGACTATCACACTGATAGATAAGTTCTCATCTATATCTGATTACTCTATCAATTGGAGTAAATCAACAGTTTTGCCTCTGAATTGTAATTTCCAGAGAACCTCTAGGACCCCACTAAAGTCAGGAAATATTAGATATTTAGGCATAAATTTTTCCGCCAGGCTCTCAGACTTGGTACGATTAAATCATATCCCCTTATTAAAAACAATAGAGGATGATCTCACACGTTGGAACAGTTTACCTATATCACTTATGGGGAGAGTTGCTGCCATTAAAATGATGGTTTTACCAAAAATTAATTATCTATTTTCATTGATCCCTAATAAACCTTCTATTCCTTGGTTCAAGTCACTAGATTCAAACATCTCAAAATTTTTATGGAAAAACAAACCGTCAAGAATAAGCTTAAAAACTTTACAAAAGCCAAAACACAGTGGAGGTCTAGAATTACCAAACTTTTATTACTATTTCTTAAGCAGTAGATTGCAGTATATTTCAAAGTGGATCAAATCCAACTCATTAGACAACCCATGGCTGGATCTAGAACAGGCGTTTTGTGGAAAAATAAAAATCTCAGATTTACCTTTCATTAGTTCCAGTATTAAACATCATAACTGCTATAAAGTCCTTAGTATAAATACCTCTCTGACAGCCTGGTGGGAATTTTTAAAAATAACTAAGTCTTCACTCATCCCCTGTAAACTAACACCCATTTGGAACAATCCAGATATTTGTCAGAAAAAGAAAATGCTGAATTTTCCGTTATGGCGTGATAAGGGTATAAATAACTTAGAACATATTATCCAAGATGGAAATTTTATCACGTTCCAAGAACTTATATCAAAATATAGAATTGGCAACGGTAGATTTCTGGAATATCAACAAGTTAAGTCCGTCCTACAGGGAAGATTTAACCTTAATCAATTGAATCTAGAAATGCCTACTTGGGTAACAGAATTTCTTAACCTCTGTACCCCAAAATTGTTATCAAAATTATATAAATTATTAATAAAAACTGATGATTCAGTTTCCCTCCCAATTACAAAATGGGAGCGTGATCTTTCTGTCAACCTGGATCAAAATTTATGGACAGAAATATGTTTAAATATCTTCAAAATGACTAAAAGACCCCAAATACAACTTGTACAATATAAGATTCTCCATAGAACATACTACACTGGACAAAGGATGTTCCAAATGGGCCTTACACACTCAAACATATGCACCCACTGTACAAGCAATTCAGAGGATAATCATCTACACGCTCTGTGGTCTTGTGTACCAGTTCAGAGATTTTGGCAGAGGATTTGTGAAGATCTATCCACATGGTTTAGCTGTCATATCCCAACTTCCCCCAGACTATGCATCTTAGGTGATGTCAGTGAATTAATTATGGAGTTAAATATATCACACATAGTTCTTACTGCCTTGTGCATCGCTAAGAAGATGATCCTCATGAACTGGAAGACAAAAAATAAACTATGTATTACTCAGTACAGAAATTTATTAGTAGATCATGTTAGTTTAGAGAGAATGTCTGCTTCTTCTAAAAACAAATTGGAGGAATTTGACTCTCTTTGGTTCCCACTGCTCAGCTCCATTACTTAGTGGGGGTGGTGGGCTGCGGGCTCTGCTCCTGATGTGCTTTGTGGGGGGGTGGGGGGGGACTCCGGGGGCCTGGGTAGCTGGTAGCCTCCTGGGGCTGGGGTCCTGGGGCGACCTTCTGGTGATGTCTGTGTGCCTGTCCTGGTTGATGGTGGTGGGGGCTTGGATGGTGCTGCCTTCGGTCCTGGGGTGTGGGCGGGGTGCTTGGGGGGGTGGTGCCGGCCCTCGGTCGGTTGGCTGGTCTTCCCTGTATGGCTTGGGGGCTGGGGTCTGGGGCCCCGGCACTGGGGCCGCGCCGGCTCCCGGGGGGCCCCCCCTGGCGCGGGGGGGGCCTCTGCTGTCCCGGCCGCGCCGCCGGGTGGGGTGGGTTGGCCTGACGTCGGGATGTCCGGTCTACGCTTTTGGGGCCCTGGGGTGCCTGCATTGCAGGGGGGTGGGGTGGGGGATGGGGCCGCGGTGGGGTGGTTGGGGGGGACTGGGCACTGCATTTCCATGCCCAGGCCAGTATGTCCTGTCGCCTGTTTGTGTCTATTGTTGAGTGAATGGGCATCTAGGAGGAGCGGGCCGCCCTCTGCGGTGGGGGCGAGGGCGCCAACCTCGGGTGCTGCAGTGCTCCGGGATGCTGTCACCGCGGCCCCGGGCTCACCTCCCCCTGCCCTGTGCTGGGGTGTGGGAGGTCGGGGTGCCTATTGAGCCAGCGGCCAGCTGGCTCTCTTCTTCCAGGATTTTTCCTGGTCATATGCCCCCCCCCCCCTCCCCCTCCCCATACACAAACACACACACACACACACACAGAATACACATCACTCACAGATGTAGGATGGAGAGGCCACGTGGAGAGCTGCACCACCACTTGCCTCTCCGTTTTAATTGCACTTTAGTCATTATAACTCACAACACATACACACTTACACCCTGATACACATAGGACCTTTGGGGCAGGCATGTTACTCAGAGGTTGATGAGATGGGCCGCTGAGGTGGCCCCACTCGGATCCTCGTCACTGTCTGTCTCCAAATTTTATTTGCACTTTAGACATGGAGGGTTTTGGGGGGGCAGTGTGGGCAAGCGCTGACGACCAACAGTTGGCGCTTGTGGCATAACTGTCCCCTCAATTTTTACTGCACCCTATACACCTCATTCACTCACAAACATTAACACATAGACCTACAAGTTGGGGAGGAGGAGGGGTGGATGGGTCATCTTACACCCCGATTTCTTGCGTCTCGCCCGGGGTAGGGGTCGGGTGGTTCCTTGGGGACCGGGCTGGTGGCGTCCTGGGGTCGCTGTTGGCCCTGGGGTGGTTTCCACTTGCCCCGCCTTCAGAGGGTGGGTAGCTATGGATGAATGTGTGTCTTTGTGTATTTGTCACCGTCTCCGTGAGTATGGGTGGGTGAGTGAATGTGTATGTATGGCATATCTGTGTGTGGGTAAGTATGTATGGGCATGTATGAGTATCTGTGTATAAATGTGTACACGGGTGTCTGGGTGTGTTTGTATGTATGGCTGGACCTGGGTCTGGGCCTTGTGCCTTGCCTCCTGGCCGCTCCTTGCTGGTTGCCTCCTCCCCCCTACCCCCCTGGGATGGGGGTGCCTCGGGGTTCCTGGGTGGGGCTGGGTGTTCTGGCGTGGGTACTGGCCTGCCCCCCTTGGGGGTGCGGTGCGGGGCTGCGTTGGCTTCTTCGGCGTGGGGGGGGGCTCTGTGGAGGGTCGGGCGGTCCTTGGGTGCCGTGGGCCCGGGAGCCCTGCCGCCGACCAGTGCAGGGGGCTGGCCGCTGGGGGGGGGCTGGCTTCTCATCGCCTTGGGTTCCCTGGAGCCCTCGCTCCTCGACTGGGGGGGCTCCGTCTGAGACCACCCTCTCCCGTCTGCTGGGGTAGGTGTGCGGTTGTCTTTGGACTGAGTGGCCGGGGGTCTTCCTGGCCCTTGGTGGGCTGCTGGTGGCCTGGGGTTCTGGGGGCTTTCCGTACCTGCCTCTGGCTTCTGATGGGTGGAGCTGCAGCGTTTTGCCCTCATTGGTAAGTACGTTCCATGACACAGACACAAACGCCCACTCAATCACAACTCAACAAAATTGTTGGTGTGCGTAACATGCTTTGTTAGTTTTGTTTTTCACACACAAATTTATTTTTGCAAGTATTGATAGTATTTTTTTTTTATATGTTAAAGTGATGAACTATCTGATTAATAGACTTGTGCTCTTTCCCCTTTTTTTTTTTGCTCCCTTTCTCTCTCCCTTTTTCTTCTCTTTATTTTCCTCTTCTTCAGCCTGTCAGCTCTGGCTGTTACATAGTATGTGGAAAAATAACTCAGATAAATAAAATAAAGGGTTAAAACAACAACAAGAAGAGCCTATTGAGAACCTATAGAGCTCATCTTGAAATAGCAAATATGTTTGGCACAACAACGCATTCAGATCACAGTTCTGCTTGCAAGATCTACCAGACATGACAGGCTAAAAAAAAAAAAAAAAAAAAAAAAAAAAAAAAAAAAAAAAAAAAAAAAAAGACTAAAGGTGGTTATAGAATTGAACAAACTCTGTACTTGTCTTATATATGTGATTTTTGTGTATCTTTGCACGTTTCAATTAATTGCTGCGCTTATTTGCAGTTTTCTTGGAAATGTAAAGAAATGAACAGTGACTCAAGATTTTTGCACCTTTTGTATTATTTATTCCCTTTTATGCACACAAACCATTCCCACACAGTGTAGCCCATCTACATGGGAAGTGAAGTGCAACTTGATTCTGTCTTAGACCATTAATTCCATAACAGAGACAGAGTTGGAAAGTCTGGAGACTGGGTTACTGAGTGTGAGTGTGCATATGTGAGAGTTTTTTGAGCCACAGAAAAAGTGCAGAACACCTTTGTTCTCCTGTGAAGTTGTCAACTTGACAACCTGACAGCTTCATCTTCAATAGGAAGAAAAAGTCTCAGACCATGATGAAACATGCTTCAATTTTTCATTCATTTCAAATGAATGTTTCATTACAAAGGATAAGATTAACTGAAACAATTGGAGTAAAACAATTGATAAAAAATGTGTAAATTGTGATATCTATTGCTTTTACAATCAGGAAAATAATAAGAGATTTCTGAAATTCCGCCGTGACAAAGGTTGTAGTAGAAATATAACTTCCAAGGGGAAAGGTTTTGCCTGGTGATAAGATACTGGACATGCAGTTTTGACATCATGTTGACCACTGAAATTAAAGTTAATTTAAATAATAAATCAAAATAACTGCCCAAAAGAGCATCTGTGTTTCCAGAGTTGTGACAAGTAGCAAACCTTGGAAGAACTAGAAGTTTCCAGAAGGACTCTGACAAAAGGAATCTGTCTCATTGTGATTGCAGAACTATTTCCTTTTGGCTTTTCAGTTACTTTACTTTACTATATATATATATATATATATATATATATGACATTTTCCCATATATATATGGGAAAATGTCAAAGGTTCCATTTCCATTTTCAGATTATAGGTCCTATAAGTGTCACAATGTAAAACATTTCTTTATCATAACACAGCTTCCATATCCTCTCCCATCACTGAAACTCTTTGAAGCGCATCCATATAAAATGGCTGGAACAAAGTGACAAGATAAGATGACTTGCACACACAATTTAGTCTGTTAGTGGCTATCGATTTTTCATTGCAAGTCAGCGTCCTCCATACCATGCCCATATTGTATGCCCATTGGTGCTGTATGTGTGGATTTAGCTGGCACAGACGCCCCATGAATAGAAAACCCTGTAAAATAAGGAGGGACTGGAAAAGACCCCAAGAATAGGGCATGGGAAGGGGGCCGTCACGGCATCTTTGTTGGTGGGATGCCTCCCGTTGTCACAGTGATGGAGCAGGAGGACAAGCCCCGGATGGCGGATGGGCATCGTTAATGGGAGTCACACTGAGGCTGTCAGTAGGGTGTCTGGGAGCCACATGTGACCATGCTGCTACAATCACATGTGCGTATCAATGCTGATATGTAGACTATGCATTAAGAGCTATAGCATGCTTGAGCATGATTGAAGGCATGTGACTGCATTTCTTTCTTCTATATGCACACAGGATACATAGTGGTTTGTCAGAATAGCTAACACAAAGCGCATTACAGAGGGGCTACAATCATGGCGTTATGAAGCAGTTCACTTTTTATTATCAAAAGAGACTCAATGAAAATATCTGGAGCTTCACCTAATTAATACTTAATGTAACTGTTGCTTTTGATCTGTTATTTTACTGTATATTAGCTTACACTTCATAATAACAACAAAAAAGTGACATAAATATTAACACTTACTTAGTTTTGTTTCTTTGTTTTTTGTTTTATAGTTTTTAAAAATCAAGCTCAGAATGAATGAAAATGATTCCTATTGCTTCCTTTGTAATACAAAGTAACCAGCAAGGACTGATACTTTAGGATGCTGTACTAAACTTATACTTTATCAGTGAGAAAGTATTTTTTAGAGACAGATCCACTCTGATCCTTGTGGATGTGGACAAAGGAAATGTGCGTTCAGAACGTGGGACAGCAGGAAACAAACAGTGTCAGCAGGAGTTTAGATGGTCCCAGGTTTGTTTGTCCAGTACATACTGTATGTGTTCATTTATGCATATGTGATGACCTCTTTTGTGTGCATAGTATGGTTAAGACAACGACAGTACGCCTTTTCACCTCCTTTTCGCCACCACCCCAATTCACAGCCTCCTGGGATGATTATTAATCTAATAATTAAACATTTATTGCCAACAGCACCTGCTCTCTCTCTCTCCTCTGGAACCCCCAGGACCCCATCACAGAGCGAGACCGAGAGAGGAGGAGAGCTGGAGCGGGAGGGAGGGACTCAGGAGGAGCCAGAGGGAGGGGTTGGAGAGAGGAGAGCAATTCAAAGGGGTCATCATCACATTGCTGGATTCTTTTACACCAGCTAGAAGCTGTTGTTTTGTATGGTGGCAGACAGCGTGTGAAGTTATTTGATCCCAGAACAAAAGAAACAAGGAGGAAGGAACAATCAGATGCTGGGAGGGAATCACAGCGAGGGGCCCCCTAACTCAGTCTGACATCTACAAGCAATTAATCTCCTGATCTTGACTTCTTTTTATTCACTTTTTCTTCAAGATTTCTCAAGATAGTTTTTTTTTCTCCACAATGATTGGAAATATCTGAATCATCTTGAGATGAAAAGAGCATCTCTTTAGCTCTTCTTAACCCCAAGTAAGGAGGAAAAGGAGATCCAGCAGGAGACAGAGTCACACTTTTTAAAATTAACAGAGTGACAGAGACAGTGAGAAGTCCAGAAAGGGGGAGCGCGGGTCCCTCTGTGCACCACGATGCTGCGCTACCTGATCAAGACCCTGTTGCAGATGAACCTGTTCACAGACACCATCCGAAACTCTTCCAATGGCACTGACATCTTCTTCAGTGGCTCCCTGCCGTCCTTCAACAGCTCCCTGCCGTCCTTCAACAGCTCCCTGCTTGACTGGGGAAACTTCACTGGCTTCAACGGTAAGCGCATCTTCTCCTCTTTAAGCTCTCCTTTGGTCCATCTTCAATCTCTTTTCCCTTCTCATATGACATCCTTGAACAAGACTCTCGGGTCTCTTTTGTAATGGTGATGTGGAACTGGAAACGGAAACGAGAAAGTGGGAAGCAGTTAAATCTCACGGTGACTGGAGATGAATGGATGCTGTGACAGATCTGCTGCTATCAGAGTGGACACAATGAGTATCCAAGAATTTATGACAATGACTGAGGATAAAGTGTTGTTACCAGCTTATCAAACTTTCTAATCACATCCCTGTGTCCATCTATGGCACTGACTTGTGTCCTTGAGCTAACACTGAACCAATACTGCACCCTTACTTGCCTCATTCCTTTTGAAAATTTCAGGAAAAAAAAAGGGGGGGGGGTGTCAGTGGATGATGGCAGCAAACTGGGATCGCACACTTGTCAGGGTGTTTTTGTGGGCTGAGAGTGAAATGTGACAGAGACACAGTATTACCCAATAACAGAGCCTATTTTGCAGAAGCATGAGTGGCAGCCGGCTCACTCTGCTAAATGAAGCTGTCTGCTGTCAGGCACGATGTACTCGTACTGTCACATCTCTTTAACTTTTGCCAGTGGGTGCCTCGTCTCCTCTCTGATAGTGATGGAGCTCGGTGTTAACAGCACTTGGCTTTGTTTTGCTATTTTTGCTCCAGGTGGAATTCATTATGCCTGCTTTTTTAATGGTTGTTGAAGGAATTTTGTTTTTTTAACATATGTCTCTACACATCTTTATTACTGTGGTGTAATGAGCTGCTCCCATGCTGTGCATTACTGTAGTGGCAGTGCTGCACATGTGTATGTATGAAAGTAAGCGTGTGTGTGTTTGTGCATATGTACAGGGGCAGAGTTAAGTCAAGAGAGCACCATGATGTCTGATTTAATGAGCACCCCAGCTTTGTCTCCATTGTCTCCATGTCAGTGCATACCAATGAAAGCTGCATTCAGGCACGCACACACACACACACACACACACACACACACACACACACACACACACACACACACACACACACACACACACACACACACACACACACACACACACACACACTATTGTCATATTATCAGATGCATGCATCACATTCAGTATATGTATTATTTATCAGTATTATTATTTCCTAACATATTATTTACTTTAGAAGGAATCACTTCCTTCTTTTGTATTTCAGTCCTGAGTTGGTTTGGAAAACTTCCAGCTGCTTCTCAGCTTGAGTCCATTGACTAATGGTAAAGAGGCAAACGGAAGGTGCCCTCTTTGTGCTGCCTTGTGTGGGTGGATACTGTCACAGAGGGGAGAGATGCTCCCCTTTGATGAGTGGACATGGGTGTGAAAGGTGCATTTGCTTCAGAGCCCCCCCATCCCCGCCTCCCTCCTGTCCCCATAACCAGCTTCAAACAGCCTCAGTAATGCTGAGTTTATAGCTTCTCTTTCATTGCCATCACACTTCTATTTCTCTCTTTCTCTTGTCATCTGTGAACTCTAATGGAGTGTAGATTGAGTGTGGGGTTCACTCCTAAAATCTATAGAGAAAGTAAGCATGAGAGGCAAAAGGTAACAATGAATCTATCTGTCTGGGGCAGCGTGAGATAGACTGTAGACTAATAGATAGACATGCCTGGTGTGCATCTCAGCCTCATTCTTTGGGATCTTTTCTTGGGCCTCACAGAAATTGAATCTCCTCCCTTCAGGCTTTAAGTGACATCGATGCATTCAGGCAGCCCACCTGAAGACTTTGAGGCGTAGATGTAATAGTTTGACTAATCAGTGATCAATGGGCTAAGGTACAAAAGTTTTTTTCTATTGTAAACAAGTGTTAGAGATATGGATTGACTAAATGGAGAGAAAGAAAATGATACCATCTGATATCTAAATTACATCCTGCAAAAGGATCAAAAAATCATTACCCAGATTTGCATTCAAAGCCCACACATACACATTCATCTTTTGAAAAGCGTAATAGAGACATATTTTCCTGGGGAGGGGATGGCAGCGGTGGTCAAACTGTGGGCATCCAGGCGAGAAGCTCAATAGTAAGCCGGTGGGCGGACAGCTTGTGTGGGTCAACCTGGAGCTCAGAGGGAGGCTCAATGGGAAAATCAATGCAGCCCGATGATCAGTTTGGGAGATAATGGACATTTCACTCAAACACAGCACTATAGTGCACTGCTGGTACATTTATCTATCAGCTCATTCCCTCTCTCCCTCCATCTCTGCTTCTTTCTCTATAACACCTTTTCTGTTGTTTTACTGACTGTTTCTTTTGGCTCCCAGAGCCCACTCACTGGCATAAATCACTGATTAGATTTTGGAATAATTTGGAATCAAATCTTGGAAGCTTAAAAAGTCATGAAAATATTGTTCAGTGCTTAAATTAATTAATTAAATGTATGATATGTGCTTTGCCATTTTTGCCTATGGACAGAATGTCTGTAAATTAAGCTTCATAATTTAGGGTGTCATTTTTAGTCCCTAAAATACTTAATTATCCCAAATGATAGTTAAAATGTAGGTACAGTAGATCAAAGGAGTTTTACAGGAAAATTAAAGTGCTCAGTACTGGAAAAATATTTAACAGTATAAGGTACTGTTAAATATTTTTCCAGTACTGAGCACTTTGGGGTATTTTAAAAGAAAGGCTACAAAAGTTATATTGCTTTCAGGTAGTGACCTTTGGAGTACTTTGTTAGAACAAGGTTTGTTATAGAGTATCCTAACCTCCCCTTCTAACATGGTGATTAAACAGTACATATTTATGGCTGTGATATGCTTCAGTGATGTTTCCAACTGTAGAAAGAAAGCTTCCAAAGGGAGGAGCTTTGGCATGCCCTGTTATTCAGAAGAGACTGCACTGAAGAAGGCGACGGCACGGGCTTCAGAGCTGAACTGTCACGCTGTGTTTAAAAAAGTAAATAAATAAACAAATAAATAAATGAAAATGTAAGAAAGTAAGCAAATAAATAACTAAATGTCAGATTTCCGCAGTTATGTCAGTTCAGATTTGTTGTTGTTGTTTTTTAAGTTCATCACATCACTTAATTTACAGACATCCTGTTCTTGTCCAGTTTGGTTTAAGTATTATTTATTTTTAAAAAGATTTGAAGCTTTTAGCTTTTAGGATAGAATTAAAAGATTAAAAGTAAAGAAAAACAATTTTTGATTTATTTTTGTCATATGTGATGAATCTATGGTTTAAAACAACAGCTTCTCTGCTGCCCCGCCCACACATGCTCCACTCCCAGACCTCATTTGCACTCTGGATCCAGCAGCTGACCATGGAAATGCATTCATAATCTATAGGAGACTTCTGAATCGCTACTTGGTTCAATAGGTGTTAAGACAGGTGCTCTTTAGGGAACAGGTGCTGGAATCAGAGATCTGAGGAAGATACTCGGCTCAGGAATCGATACAAACAGTGCTCAGGAGTCAGACTGCAAAAAGTAGCATCAACAAAATTCCTTTCACACACACACACACACACACACACACATATATATGTATATTGAGAAATCATTCAGAAGTTTAGTTTTTTCTATTTTTAAGATTGTCTGAGGATTAAGATTAACTGTGCTCGTTATCTGCCAGTGTGTTGTGTGTTTGCAGTTGTGTGTGTCTGTTTATATATTGTAATTTATGGGCTGTAATGTAACCATTTGTTCCCTTGTGGAGGCCAGCTAGGTTCCTTTATGCTCTATTCACCACAATCTGGAATGAAGTCCATAACACTGTGTGTGTGTGTGTGTGTGTGTGTGTGTGTGTGTGTGTGTGTGTGTGTGTGTGTGTGTGTGTGTGTGCATACAATTACTTCTAAATATTTCAATATGCAAATCCCATAAAAGAGTACTCTCCCACACACAACATCCACAACTACTTTTATTTGTGCAGAAGCAGGGTTGACTGCAGAATTTTTATCAGGGCAAATCAGCATTTTATACAATCAGTTCTG
This sequence comes from Archocentrus centrarchus, assembly GCF_007364275.1. Taxonomy (NCBI): domain Eukaryota; kingdom Metazoa; phylum Chordata; class Actinopteri; order Cichliformes; family Cichlidae; genus Archocentrus; species Archocentrus centrarchus. The sequence continues at coordinate 36,290,809 of NC_044359.1, read as the reverse complement.
TTCAATTTACACACTGTTTGAAACTGTCTGGGTTCAAAAACAGGCTCTTGAAGCTACAGAAGGAAAGGATGCCAGTGTGGTTCCCTGCTGCCCACCAGGAGCTCTGGGTGGAGCATTAAACTTGCTTCACCAGGGAACCCTTTGGTGGTAATGGGGCTGTCAGTCTGGCACAGAGGTGCATGTGTTCAAAGAGCTTTGGACCTATGGCTCAAAATGGATAGTGAAAAAATTGTTTGCTTTCTGCTTCCTGGCTGTAGTCCTCATTTATTCACTGGGAATGGCTGTATAGTATGGACGTATTATTAATAAGCATTTGGGAAGCCAAACATCTTTATTCATAGCATGAGCCAAGCTCTGGGAACCGCTAGATGTTTCACCTCAGCTTGACTGTAAAATCTTTGGAAGCCAACCATTAGCCGACTGCTGCCATTGCCTCTCTGTAACTCACATCTCATAGACTTGAGACATGGATACTCAAATACACTGAGATGCACGCTAATTCAAAGGCACCAGGAACACAGATAGCGTTTCACCTCTGGAACCCTTACTTACTGTCAAAGCTGGTTCCAGCTCCGGCACACTGTCTGGATCATTAAATGTGACCTTTCTCTTCAAGCTTGTGCTGACGCTGGCAGCGCAGCCGCAGCTGGGACTTTGTAGCAGGTTAGAAAGAGAATGTGTGATGACCAGTGAGAGCTCAGTCGTGGCTGGCCAGCCGCACTGTGGCAGAGAGCGGGAGGTGCAGGTAATTAGACCCCACGTACTGATGGCACCGATCCAAAGCAAGCTCACCATCCCAATCAGGGAGGGGGGAGGACTTTTCACACACAAGCCTGGCAACACAATGTCAGATGAACCTCAGTGAACCAGCTTTTGTTTCAACTTACTCACTGTTAAGAAACGGTTGGATTCAGTACTGGTTTCAAGTGAAATATGTGATATAATCCAAGGAGCATCAGTTTACATATACACATACAGACAGTAGCTCACTTTCTTGTCAAACAGGGAGCTTCTGGTAGTTTCTTTGTGGAAGGCTACTTGTTCTAGAGGATGTTGCAGACAAAGATGTGTGCAAAATTGAAGGTGGATGATGTTAAATTCAATAAAAACAAAGATATCATCATTTGTTCTTATTCATCACTGGAACATGCTGCTCTGTCCATCTAGCTCTTTATCTTTCCTCTATCCTGCTCACTCCCACGAGCTTGTCTGCCTCACTTCAATTTGCCTCAGTTCACCTTGATTTATCGGCAAGGCTGCTGCATAAGCAGTATTACACATTGTGTGAATACATAACTAAAGGGAAATAACAAAAAGTCAGTGAATACCTTTGAATATATATCTGTGTCTATTTGCGTTTGACAGCGTTTTGTTAATGAAGGATCTAAGTCACCGCATATTCACCTCGCCTTCTTCTCCATTTGTTCCTTCACCTTATCCCTTCATCTGTCCCTCTCATTTTCCCCATTAAGAACCCCCCTCAGCTTCTTCCAGCAGAGGAGGCCTAACAACAGCTCAGCAGTCCAGCTAGATACCCCATTACTGCCAGATCATCTTCATGTATTTTCAGCTGCTGTCAGCTTGAGCCTCCTCATCACAGTTTCCATTTCCTGCTGCATCACTGATAAGCAGATTATCCACAATTTCACTTTAAGGCCCCAATTTGTTGCTACAGTAGGGGGGACAACTGCTGAAGAAGTGACACGTAACTGCGAGCACGATTGGTCCCGTTGAGCTTTTCTTTCCAAATGCAAACTTCATAACAGTTTTCATCAAGTTTCTTTGGGTTGGGTAAATTTAGATCTGCTCTTTGAGATTTTAAACACTTTTATATTAAGGTGCATTTTAATGGGAGATGTTGTCAAAAGAATAAATAGCTGATTGAACTGACTAATTACAAATTTTGCTCTGCTTTGACTCCAAGATTTTAGACCAGACAAACCCCTTTTTGTCATGCTTTTCATGCTTATCTCCCCCGTGTCTGAGATCATATGCAGAATTATGTACATAACTGAGCAGGAATGGAAATAAGGCAGCATCTGTGGTGATGATGAACACGGAGGAGAGAGAGAGAGAGAGAGAGAGAGGAAGAGAGAGAGAGAGAGAAAGAGAGAGAGAAACAGAGAGAGAGAGAGAGAGAGAGAAGAGAGAGAGAGCGAAGAGAGAGATAAGAGAGAGAGAGAATGATAGAGAGAGAGAGTTGCGAGAAGCTCGAGATCTAGTCTCTCCTCATCTGCTCGATCCTCCTCTCTCGAGATTCTCTCTCCTCTCTCTCTCTCTTTCTCGCTACGGCCTCTATCTCTCTGCTCTCTCTTCCGCGCTCGCTCTCTGCATCTCTCTCTCTCTTCCTTCTCTCTCTCTCTCTCTCTCTTCGCTCTCTCTTCTCCTTCTCTCTCTCTCTCTCTCGCGCTTCTCTCTCTCTCTCGTCCTCTCTCTTCGCTCTCCTCTGCTCCTCCCTCCAGGAGCGCCGCGAAAGATGGTACTTTGCAAAGCAAAGAGAGTTCTGTATATGCTAATAGGGCCTTGGAAACCTTCCTCCATCACACCGAGAATTTCTTCAGTGGTGAACACCGGCAGATTCATTGCTGATGAAGACATACAGTGCTGTGAAAAGGTATTTGTCACCTTCCTGATTTCTTCTTTTTTGCATATTTGTCACACTTACATGTTTCAGATGAATAACCAAAATAACCCAAGAAAAATGCAACATGCAGTTTCAAATTTCATTTATTAAGGAAAAAAAAAGCTGTCCAAACCTACCTGGCACTAACCTCCTAATAATATGTTTCTTGGTAGCATTTATCACACATGACTGTCACTCATGAGAATAAAATTCAACCACTATCTTTTTGTCAAAGTTGCAGTCTTACACATCTCTCTCTGCAGCTTTTCTCCTCCCACAGAGATGGTACCTGCTCCCAGACCACCAAAAACAACCCAAAATGAGCAAAAACAAAAAACAAAAGCAAATAATTTAAGCATAAAAATTCGCAAAGAAAGAACAATATAGCATCCTCAACTGCTGTATAAGAGTAAAACAGTTAAATGTGAATTATTGAACATTAGGGCTCTTTCACCTAAGTCCCTGTTAGTAAATGATTTTATAATTGATAAGCATATTGATTTATTCTGCCTTACAGAGACCTGGTTACAGCAGGATGAATATGTTGGTTTAAATGAGTCAACACCCCCCGAGTCACACTAAATGCTCGAAGCACAGGTAGAGGAGGGGGAGTAGCAGCAACCTTCCACTCTTAACTATTAATCAAGCAAAGACCCAGACAGAGTTTAATTCATTGGAAGCCTGACTCATAGCCTTGTCCACCCAAACTGGAAAACTCAAAAAAACTGTTGTAGTTGTTATTATCTATCATCCACCTGAGTTTTAGACAGAAACTCAGAGTTTCTGTTCCAGTTGTCACAGGACAAGAGGCAGTGGAAACCCTGGACAGGTCGCCAGCTCGTCACAGGGCTAACACAGGAAGACCATTTGCACTCACACTCACACCTTTGGGCAATTTAGAATTCCTGTTAAATCCAGAATTGAATCTAAAATCCTTCTCCTCACCTACAAGGTCTTGAATAATCAGGCCCCATCTTATCTCAAAGACCTCATAGTACCATATCACCCCAACAGAGCACTTCACTCTCAGACTGCTGGCTTACTTGTGGTTCCTCGGATACTTAAGAGTACAATGGGAGGCAGAGCCTTCAGCTTTCAGGTCCTTCTTCTGTGGAACCAGCTCCCAGCTTGGATTCAGGAGACAGACACCCTCTCTGTTTTTAAGATTAGGCTTCAAACTTATCTCTTCATAAAGCTTATGTTTGGGGCTGGGCTGATTGTTGTGGTTTGGCACTATGCAAATAAAATTGAATAGAATTTAGTTTTTAATTTTGTTCATGGTTTGCTTGGGTTTGTGCAATTCATTTCAAAATCAAAAAGTTGGACAAATTGAACATTTGACCTGAGGACGGCTCTTGATAAACTGTATAGCAAAGATCATCAGCATTATTAGAGTTCCAAATGTGTTCAAGACATTTCAGTATTTTTAGTATTCTTCAGAATCACCACTGCCCATTAGTGCTACTTTGATTCCTAAAATCCTTAAATTACATGCAGTTAGGATATACTAATATCTTAATACAGTGACAACATGACAGATGCACAGTGTCATTCAAATCAATAAAATCCTCCAACACTGCAAACAGACGAGACAAAAAAGAGCTTTTCCCTCCACGAAGTCTCTTTATAAATTATCTATGCTTTCCATTCTCACTGACTCCCGCTTCAGTGCATTAAAAAGGCTGGTTACACCATTCATTTGGGAGCTCTCAGACAAGGAGGAGGTCAATCACAATGAGGGGTTAAGTGTGCTGATGACTCAGGGGTCAGCAAGAGAGGTAGCAACCTTTAACCTAGCTACAAACACCCTCTAACCCCCACAGCACCTTAACAGAGGGAGCTTCCTGGGCTTATTAAGTGTGATGACATAGTCCTTTTGTTTATCACATCTGCCTCGCACCATTATTATTCCAATCAGTGTGATTAGTTATGACAAAGTGTCAGCACTGTCCTCTCCAAGCTCATCACTGAATTATGTGAATGTAGTTAAGTGAGACTGAAATGTGTCTGAAATTGAAAACATCCATGTACTTGAAATGAAATGTATTTCATATCTCAAACATTGCTTGCCTGAAGTCAGCTCTTGCATCATCATTATGGACTAAAAGAAATACTGGTATGCGTAGCATTCTTCTCATCCAAGTAATTAGCTTTTTTTCCCCTGTGTTTAACAAATGGAGTTCCAGCATACATTTGAGACACAGCCTGACTGGAGTGAAGGCGTGAAGTGTGGTTTTAAATCCAGATTGATTGGCGGTGCAGTAAAAGGTCTTATTCAGTCTCCCACACACGCAAATGTCAATATTCGATATTTGCTAACAATATGCAGGCAGGTAAAATCCCAAAAGCTATCAGTGAAAGCATAAACACCCCCACCACCACCACACACACACACACACACACACACACACACACACACACACACACACACACACACACACACACACACACACACACACACACAATGTATTACATATAGCTGTCTCCAAAATCCATTTCAAATCACAGTCTCATTGCCAGTTATCTTCTGAATCCATTGGAGTGAAGGAAACAAGGAATGACAACCCTGCAGTGTCAACACAATTGGTTATGCATGCTTATGAATACTAAGATATAAAAACAAAGCGAAGAGCGCAGATCGTGATGGCTTTGTGTCATATACCATAATATGTTTTCCTTCTGCTCCTTTCAGTGTTTTCAGCATATGAATTGTAGGTGAACGTGCACAGGTGGGATGCATAATTCCTTCCCATGAGCAATTAAAACATTAAACAAGGCTATGGAAGAAGTTTGTTCTGCAGGCTCCTGCCACTGGTTTTCATCCTCTGAGGACCTGTTTTCTTTTTTTTAATGTTTCCATTCATTTTAGTTCTGGCTCATATTTTAGTGTAACAGAGGTGGAATATAAAATCAGATCTCTGATTCATATAATTCCTGCCTCTGTTCGTAAGGTCAGAACAAATGGTTACACCGTGGAATATACTGCGATCCGCAGAGCTGCTTTGATTAAAGATTTTTATCTTTCTTTGTTCCTTTTTTCATTTTTGCATCTAACACTTGTAGACTCTTGTCTCAGCTAAATCTCCCTTGGAAATGAGATCTTTGTTTTCACTGGGATTAGCCTGAAAATACGAAGCCTAAATTAATTAAAACCAGAAGACTGCTCTTTAAAGAGTTGTTGCACTGTTAAAAAGAATCTATAAATAGATCCTCGATGCATGCAAAAATAATAGTCAGTAAGCTTGAGCAATGACTCCATGGTTTGATTTGTTCATTATTATTTGATGCATGATCTCAATTTATGCTTCAGTATATCTGCCATGCCACATGCCAATAGTGATTTATTAGCTGAGACTGTAAATGTGTGCATCAGAGGGGCACTACCCATGAGCTGTAGCTGCAAACCCTAATTGATCAATACAGTCAGTCAGTTGTTTGACATCCCTGCAAATGCAGACACACGTGCACAAGACAAACAAAAATATTCATTTCTCCTCTTTGTCCATCTCCTCTCCTCCGTCTGTCTCCAACTGGCTAACACACTGCGACCGGGGTTAACTTTTAATTAGTGTCATTTAAATGTAATTAGGTGCTTAAAATAATGTTTGCAGAATATTCAAATTTTGGCATTTATATTAATGTTGCATGTGTCTAATGTGAAAATCTGACTTTGGGCTAATTAAAATGAAAAATATAGAGTAAATGTCATTTAGATTGTTGGATTCAACTGCATGAAATAATAAACATAAAATAGCAGCAGCAGCACAATCACATAAAATTCTTTGGCTTTGCCTCTTAAAGACTTCTGATAAATTGATGCCCTACTTTGTAAATAAACAACAAGCAAGTAAAAACCCAATGGCAGTAATTACGTAAAAAGACGTCATTGCAACATTCGCTGTCCCTGGCATTTTCAAATATCAACAAAGAGAAATCATAGTTTGTTTTTTGTTTGTTTGTTTGTTTGTTTGGGATGAGTTTCAGCTTGAGCTAATGAGCCATTGTTCATTTTCAGCCCTGCTCTCATTACGTAAGGGTTAAACACATTTACACCTGAGCTGCCCAGTATTACCAGTCCCCCAGTGTAGGCCAGGCTGGGAGCAGATGGCAGTCTGATTCATCCTCTTTCCTCGCTCTGACTCAGAACAGCTGCCGTCCAGTCACAGGCAACAGGAACTAAAATTCTGAACTGAGGTTCCTACTGTCAGGAAAACTGCATAAAGTGAGAGGTTAGCTTCACCTATGTCATGAGAAACATTCAGATGGGTGCTCAGTACAAAATCCATTTAAAGTTGTTTTTTTTGTACTGGTTTCTATCCTGGTGGGCGTGGCCTCTTTGTGGATGGTAGTGCCCCGTCCATGGAGCACATCAGATCACTCAGTGATTTGATGAGGATGGAAATGCTGTGAGTTATGTGCTCTGGGCTTCTCAGTTGCCCCATCTCAAGCCAAATTTTAGACCAACACATTAGATAGTCCCCTAGCAAACATGCCTGTATGGGCCCACAATGTGGGTGAACTGTGGGGTTGTGTGGGCAGGGCAAACCCACACTTATCCCCAGTGGCTGTGGCCACACAAGGCCAACAGCAGTTTTGCCCTTTTGGGTCCCCAAGAGGGAATTCTCTGGGTAACCCTCTGTGGGAGTTTCCCACACCTAGCATCTGTGGACCCACATGAGCATGTTTGCTGGAGTATTATTTCTAATAACACCATGCAGGGAAATGTCACAGTTGTAGAGAAGGTGAAGCCATAGAACATGTTTTATTAAACTGTCAGAAATTTGAGGGTGAGAGAGGGCGACCTCAGCAAACGGGAAGTTATACTGTACAATATCAATATACTACAAAATAACTCAGCAGGTGAAAGATATTAGGCCATATTCCATCTTCTAAGATAGACTAACTTCTTTGAAAGATTTTTTTTTCTTTTTTACAAGATTGACTATCAAGCCAAAGATCTCCGGTTTGAGCTTGGGAGGAGACACAACCCCTGAGGGTTATGTCAGGAAGAGTATCTGCTGTAAAAATCTGAACAATCAATCAGTCATGTAATAACCTCTTTATTATTATTTTTATTATTATTTTGATCCTCACTTCATACCAATGGTGGTGGTGATGCTGCACCACGGGGTCCATGTGAGGACCCTGTGGGCAGGCTCACATGGACCACAGTGGTCAGAGGTCATGTTTGCTGGAGCGCTGCACCACCATCACCAAAACACCACATGAGGGAATATCTTGGAAGAATGGTGTTCCATTTAATCATAATCACAGTATTATCTTGATATCTACAGAAAGTTTTAAATAATGATAATAACAATAATACTACCATTCAGCTTCATCTATAATTTTGTTACTTGTGTGTCTGCAGGGGGCATTGCTTCTATATTTTAATATTAATTGTGTACACATGTAAATAATCAATATTTTCTTACTATTACAAATACAGTTCTACTGGTTCCAGTTGTAGATAGACTGAAATCTATCTTGAAAATGAATTATAAAGTAACTGCATAGCTAAAAGAAAGTGAGAATATTTGTATTCATGTATTACTACATTTTTCTAACCTTTTTTTTTTTTTTTCCAAAAGGCTGTTCATAAGCAGAATGTTACAACATGTTAGTCATGTATTAAAAAATTGTTGAGCCAAACCTCAGCAAATCCAACTTGCTCATGGATCTAATCTGGTATTCAACACCAAACTGCTGCTGCCAGAGCTGCTGCTAGCTCACTGACCCCATTCCAAAGTGCCAATGGAAAGAGCTATATGAGAAAAAAACTAGTAAAAATGACAAAGGAGGTGATGAGAAGGTTGAAAAATGTCTGAAAAGTGTCCAAGACTATTTTGGATGATGGATGTGAGAGTGGAACAAAAATCTCAGAAAGTGAGACTGTGTCAAAAGTGAAAAGTCAGAAGGTTACACAAGCAGGGATAAAGGAGTCACTGATGATGACAGAGGTGTTGGATTTTCTTGACCAGTGATGCTGGGCTGTGTTTGACACACAAGGTCAGTAAACACACACATGCTGTGAAAACAAATGCACACGTGAGAGAGGATACAAATGGAAAAGCAGGAGGTGGAGCAGCTGCACTGAATTGATACCACGCAGCCAATTCTCTCAAGGAGCGGAAGCTCTGATGACTCCAATCTGATCCAGCAAGACTGACAGCCAGACCGAGGCAGGAGAAAATAAACTCAGAGCTTCCAGAGCAGTCGTTCGTTTAAGGGGGCCAAAATATGAAGCAGCTTCAATAAAGACTAAGATATGAAGCTGTCAGTAGCTTTATATTTCACACCCCCAAAAAGAAATGTTGACCCTTCTGATGCCGTCGGTCTATCAGTTATTTATGTATTTTTTAACTGGTGTCTTTGCCAGCTGTACAGTATCCACAGAGGGGAAAAACATCATGATCATGTAAATATGATGTAAATACTCTGTAAAGGTTACAGTCCTTTAAATCTCAGATAAACAATGAGAATTATCATCAGGATAAAACAATTCATCGACTTTCAGTGTTTGTAGCTGTTTGTCAAAATGCCAAATCTGAATATATTTGCAATGATAATATTAATCAGCTTTATTTGTTGAACCCTTTTTGAAACAAAGTTCTACATGCAAGTAAAAAAAAAAAAGTTTTGTAAATGTCATGTTTGAATGACTCTGAGATGTTGCTGAGAAGCCACAGAGGCCCGGACCAATGAGGGAACCCTGTCTGAGGATTATATATAACCTGACTGTACGAGACACTGGATGTTCTCTATAAATATTACTTATAAAACTCTAAAAAGAGAGGAAAAAGTACACCAGGGAGACATCCACACGGGTCCCAGATTCATTCTCACGTTGATATAGAGCTGTTATGTTGTGTGCAGGAGGTCAGGGTGATTGGACCGGTCACCTTCTGCTCCCTTTACTGCACGGCGTTTGTGTTTTAGCATTTCCAAATGAACAGCCCTGTGCACGGTTTATATCCATATCCTTCTCTCAGTATGAGAGATCTCATTGATCCCAAATTCTGTCCAAATATTCTGCCAAACTATAACAACCAGCAAACCTGACACTAAAAGCTCTGATAGCGTCCGTTACACTCTGACAGAGCTGAAGAATCATTACAGAGGCCGTGGAAATACTGTGACAGAGAAACACAAGGGACAGAGACACAGTGACCAGCAGTACAGCACAGACTGAACTGTAAAGAGTGAGTGTGGGGGGGGCCACAGGGCAAGAATGGAAGCCGACATTTTCAGGCTCTGTAATAAATGTATTAAGATTGGAGCTCTTCTTGCCGTTCACCAGCCTGATTACCATAAAGCTATTTATTAGGCTGATTCCCCAGGCTGAGAGCAACAGCGACCAGGGAACGGCTCGGGGGGGGGTCGACACCATGGGAGAAGGCTGGCAGAAGGTTAAGGGCAAGTCGCCATGGAAACACACTAGGAGAATAGCGGGGAGTGATTGGGAACATTGGACATCCATTTACAGGTAGAGGAGAGATGCAGAGCACGGGGTCAAGGGTCAGAGATAAATATCAGTTCTTCTGTGCGCGCCATGGAGAGCTTCCATAATAACAGCCAGTTCAAGGTGGCATGAAAGTTAAATAAGCTGTGACTCTTACAGGTGGCTGAGCACTTCACCCCAGTTCACTGTTCATGCACAGATTTCATATGCAATTAGACTCATTATGGAAGCTTAACATGCACACAACTCTAATCTATGTACACCCCCTCACGCGCATGAACACTTCCTGCAGGTCTTCATTAGCACTAATCAGGCGCTTGCTGCTGCCCACAGCAGGGTCCAATGAATCCACTTGCACTGCTGTCGTTCTGTTCACATAATGCAGCGACAGGAGAGCAGCGGTGTGCAGCTGCTGTGCTCCATTTAATTGCTCTATACAGTAACAGAATGTGCAAGTTGAGTGTTGTTCAGCAAAAATGTAGTGCAATGCTCTTATGTAACTAGATATTTGGGTCATTCCATCTCAAATCATCATGGGCTTTTGCTCGACCATCTTTGATTTGCCTAAATAGTTCATGGTCAAAAGTTTGGATATAAATACATAATAACTGCTGTAAAAGTTTTACCCAAGTGTATTAAATACTTTTCAAGATTAATATATATATATATATATATATATATATATATATATATATATATATATATATATATATATATATATATATATATAAATGGACTGTTAATCCACTTTCAGCATATTTTTTTCACAAATCTGAGGCAATGTTTGAACATGAATATCTCAAAAACTATTAAAGGTAAAAGTTTGACATTTTCACTGGCCTTTCTGGACATAAAATTGAATCAGGATCTGTAATCTGAGACACATACATCAAAAAATGAGCATTAGCCTCGGATTTCAAAGCGTGAAAAAACATGCTGTCATAGGGCGAGAGGCAGGGTACGCCCAGCCTGTCGCAGGGCCAACACAGAGAGACATTCACACCTAACTGCATGTCTGTGGACTGTGGGAGGATAATGAACTGCTCAGAAAAAAAAAAAAAATATATATATATATATATATATAAAAAATGTTGAAATTTTAAACCATAAATTTTCAGGCAAATCAGAGATTAGTGAGTTCTTTTAAAGGGAGCTTAGATGTAACTTGCTGTAACCGTTCGTTCATAAAGGGTATAACTATAAATAGGAAATACATTCACTAGATGAAAGCCCATTAGACACCGTCATTGGAGCAATTTTACACACAGTCTTTTATAAGATATCATTTGTTTATCCCAGATTTTGGAAATTCTTTATTTAGCCCATGCACAGGGCTAAATATCCCTGAAGGGTTATTATTACCAAGAAAATGTGCATATGCATGATAACTGTCTGCCATTAACTGCTTCAGAGCTGGATTATAATTATAAAGGGAAGCAGGTGTTCAGTGTGATGTCATCTGTTTTTTATAAGAACAGGTGACAGGATCTGCACAAGATTTATCACTGGAAGCATGAAAGACAAGTACCCTGACATTAATCAAAGGCGTTTGAGGAAGTTTGCATCATATAAGCCTGCCTTCAACATGAGGAGAGGAATAGCTGCACACTTTATCAGTGCTCTCAGAGCCTGTTTAGCAGACCTCAGAGCCTGGGCTTTTACTGTGCCACAGTGAGCGAGGGAGAAAGGCAAAGTGAACGCTGAGTTGTGGTTTAAAGCACATCTTTCATTCTGCCATGCATGTAATAAACTGCACTTTTGTTTGTATGCAGCCTTTGAGTGGCCATATTCAGATGATGCATTGTTGGAAATTTGTTTAGTTAATGTATTCTGTAAAGTGTTTCACAGTGTTTCACTGATGGATTGGTTATATTTTGTTAGGGTAGTGCATCATTTTGATTCTGTAAAACAGGCACGATGGCCCAAAAATACACTACATAAAATAATGATTTTTTAACCAAGATGGGTTTGTGTGTGTGTGTGTGTGTGTGTGTGTGTGTGTGTGTGTGAGTTGTAGCTTAGAGCTGGAAGCAAAAAGCAGCTGTTTTAGGGAATCAGAACCTTTAAAGTGTGTTTTCCTAAATAAACAAACAGGATCCATTTTTCAGTCATTAAAATGTTGATGTGGGTCCTTTGCAGATGAATACATGGTCAAAAGATTTGTTGCAACTTTCTGTAGCTAACCAGAAGCTGTCCTAATAATTCTCTTATAACTGATCTATAGGATCTAAATCGTCTTTCAACAATCAAAACAAGAAATATTTATATAGCATAAATATTTAAAATAATATGGAACTTTGAGGGAAAATGTGTTCAAAAAGTAAAAGCCATAAATACATGAAGAGAAATGATTTTATGTCTGCTTTCAGAGGGGTCAGTGCCTAAAGTGGACATGAAACATTACATGTAAAAAAACTGGATTTAAGAAACAAGTGTTTAAAGTTTTTGAGCGTGTGTAGCGCCACCTTGTGCCAGCACATAATATGACATCACTAGGTTAGTTGGGTAGACTTGGATTAGTTTATGTTAGCTGATAACTCAGTTTATGTTAAAAAACAAAAACAAAGAAAAACAAGGAACCAGCTCTGAAAATCCACCTGTGATGTTCGTGTTTGTGGAGCACTGAATGAGGACGAGTGGAGGAGAGGCTGTGTGAGTCAGGTGACCCGGTGGTTCACCACACCCACAGGCTGGAGTCAGACACTGATGCTTCCTCGTCGGGTCGGCGTACCGAGCGCTGGAATCAGCTGACACAGCAAATATCCACAAGATGCGACCAGCTCTATTTTTTTTTAGTCTTTGTCATAAGCACATCCAACCAGTTTACAACATAGTAGGTTACAACAGCATCACACCACAAACATGACTACGTTTCTTAACAAAGCACAAGCGGGAATCCTAAAATCCATCAGCAGGGAGAACAGACTGATGTGTACAAAATGTAACGATGTAACAAAAAAATAAAATACAAAATCTGAGCCAGAGAGGAAGAGAGATCATACTATTTGGAGAGCCATTTGGTTTAGAAATTATTCTCACATCATCTCACTGAGTGGATTACTTCACTAACTGTGAGGATGAGGAAAAAGGCCAAATGTGAGAGAAGGGGAGTAACAGATTTATGTTTCCTGCTGATGGTAAAGAAGCCTCCAGCTGACACCTTTAACTCGACAGTCCATCACATTATTACAAAGAAAAAACTAACTTTTAATCTGGACGGCTCAAGAATGACACGTTAGCTTCTGTAAAAACAAAAAGGAGAGGCAAATGCATAAACAACAGACTCGTGCTCATAAAACTGTCGCCCAGGCCTAAAATACGCAAACATGCTCATGTATGACACTTTGGGCAGCACAGAGCATGGCTGTAGAATAACACAGCTGAACATGTCAGCTGCTCCGTGCTGGGCTGACCTCATCAGTGTGAGGATGCAGCAGTCTGAAGTCTCGACAGAGGTGATGTCATACCCTGATGGCTCGTCACCTGATCTCGTTCTGCGACTGCATTCACCTCCACGCAAAGAAAGCAAGCTGCTTTGGAAAGACTGTGGCTGGGAAAGAGGAAGTGGGCAAAATATGAGTCATAGGAGTCATAAGACTTTGTTCCAAATGTATAATTTACTGAAAATGAAGGCATACCTACTTTGATTTGATTGTTGGGGTGAAAAGTCCACTGCACTGCACATCAAACAGTGCGGCTATCATGAAGGTGGATTTACCTCCAATAAATTAAAACTGAAAACACCTGAACCTGCAGAAAAGCAGCCAGTAAGAGGGCGGGGATGAAACCATATCACACAGCTGTACATACAAAGAAATGTTCATGTGTGGCTGCCAGTGTCTGGATAATGAATTCAACATTTAGATGAAACAGAATATTAAAACGGGCAAAACATTAAACAAGTGTTTTGATCCATGACTGTGGAATCAGTGGGCTTCATATTACACTTTAAAAAAAAAAATCCAACAAACATCACAGCAACAACAGACTTTTATTTTAATACATATTTTATGTTTATTATTTATTTATTTATTTGAATATTTATTATTTTCTCAGCTGTGGATTGTTGATGTGGTTCAGCTGTCCCCTGCTTCTGTTTCATTAGGCTGGGTTTGTGTCACTGTGTTGACAGGACACTTTTTTATGCAGCACAGCTCCACCCAAATCCTTTGTCTGCTTAGATGCTCCTTTATTCACATGGATGCTCCCACTCAACTGGATTTTTCAGTTATTCCTACAAAACATAAATGCACAGACAGCAAAAAAGCATATTTTTCATATTCTTATAACAATGACTGCTGTTCATCTTGTTCAGTATTCCATGTGGCAACTTTACCACATAGTAACACAACACAGGGAATGTGCTGTGGGATGTGGCAGCAACAGGTGGGACCTGGTACTTCAGGCTGGAAAGGGTTAAACCACAAGACATTTAACTGACACACAACATTGTCAATTACACCAAATGTCTTTGGTTATGCAAAACAGGACAGAGCAGAATTTGTGAACAAAGAAAATTAAAGGTGAGAAGAATATTCAAAAGAATATGTAGTAAAGACAGGAGAGGAGGGGGGTCTCTAAGGGAGGAGTGCCACTTCATGCCCTTTCATGCTGCCGTTTCTCCCCTCTGTTTTTAGATCATTCAACCTTTGCATAAGGAAAAGCTGAGTCAGTAAAATAACTAAGTAAAAATAAGTCAATAATCCCTGCACATGAAAGCCAGGGTCAAAATGCGTCCCCGTCAAAGGGAAAGGGCTGCACTGAGTCTGCTGTTTAAAGCGTTTCTCTCAGACTGGGTGCAGCAGGACCCTCTCTCTCAGAGCCTTTCTCTCTCAGACCAGCAGCACAACATCTGAGGCGCTTGATGTGGAGCTTTCTGTCTCTCACAGCTGCTGGGCTCGCTCATGAACGCAGGAGGAGCAGAGAGGGGAAGGGTCCTTTGTTTTGTTTAGTGTCCATTTATTTGGATCAACACAAAATAAGGGAGCAGGTATTATTTTTTTCCCTTTTGAAAACTGTAAATTCTTCATGTTTATATGAGCTAATGCCATGCTTAACCTGTGAGAATGCAGCAGCTATGGCACTTTAGCCACAGTACAGGAGCGCTGCTTATAAGAACAAGGGTGTCCCCCAGTGGCCTCTGACATGCTGTCAGTCACCTTATTCCAAAACTCGATTTTCCAAACACCATCTCAGGTAGATCTGCTGTGTTAACACTTTCATGGGACAAGGCAGATAAACGTTTAAAAAAGACAAAAGGAAAAAAGATTGTATTGGACACTGTACTGTTACCAGCACAGTAACCACAGTCGTGCTACAGTGAGGTACTGTAGTACATCTGTGGTTCCCTCTAGTGGTTGATAAATGAAGCTCGGTCTCATCAGACCAGCAGCAAAACATCTGAGGCCTTTAATGCAGAGCTTTCTGTCCCTCACAGCTGCTGGGCAGAAGGAGCAGAGAGGGGGGAAGGAGTCCTCTGAGAACCCCCTGAAAGTGTCAGTGGTGGGCTACCCTGTCCCTGTAATGACAGTTTTAAACACCAGATGTCAGCAACAAATTACAGAGTGATGATTAATGAATGGGTCCAAGTCCAGATTAAGGGGTCTTGTTCATTTACAGACATGTCAAATACCTTTATAAAAAGAGAGCTCATTGAGAATAAAATTCAGAAAGAATTGAACAGATAATTTAACAGTGTACCCTCAGTGTTTTTGATAACTGGCCTCTACAGTTAGCTGATGCCAATAACTCAATACATCAGAAAGACATGCTCACTCTTCACATCTTTGGTCACATAAACAGGGTAACAAAAATCACCAAATACACAAACGTTTCTATGCAGCCATTTGCACTGAATCTGCCTGCTGACTAAATTAGGTGCTGGGAAATAAACTGTGTGATAAGTTCACTCAGAGACGGACAAAGGTGTAAGAACGTGATAACAGGAGAGGATATTAGATTATTTTGAAGCAGATCAGCAGATGACATTTAATAAACCTGAAATGTAAAGCTTGCATGTAAGGCTGCTGTTATCATTGATTTGACCTTTTTCAGACATCAGATCTGTATTTGATGTGTTTGTAAAATTATCTGCTTATTTCCTGTTGTGAATTGTCTGAAAACTGAATGACAGCATTTTTGTGTTATTCAGAGGTTTTAGAAGTATACTGGAGAGGCTAACCTGGGTTAGCATTGTGTAAAAGTTTACATTCATGTTCAGGGCAGCCTGTGGTTTTCATGGTCACTGATGGTTTGTATTTAAGCTGATGAGGTTCTTTCACACCCATCCACCCATTTTCTTCCTCTCATCCAGGTCAAGGTTATGGGGGGGGGGGGGGGGGGGGGGGCTGGAGCCTATCCCAGCTGTCATAGGGCAAGAGGAAGGGTACACCCTGTACAGCTCACCAGCCTGTCACAGGAGACAAACAACCATTCATAAATTTGGGCAATTTAGACTTGCCAATTAACTTAACCCCACATCTTTAGACTGTGGGAAGAAACTGGAGTACCTGGAGAAAACCCACACAGACACAGGGAGATACAGAAAGACCCTGGCCAAGGTGGATTCGAACCTAGGACCTTCTTGCAGTGCTAACCACCGCGCTGCTGGCTCTTTCACATCTGTTGTCAGATATCACTGGCTGTGAGTTGGAAAGCATCGTTATATCTTGTACAGTTGGCTAAATCCACAAACCACAGCAGCAGCAGAGCCAGCCAACCACAACATCTCCTGAAGCTCACACCACAGATTAGTTTTTCATTTATTTCTGTATGAATCATTCCACACATCTCTATGCTGGCTCTCAGGGTTTCCCCTGTTGTCTAACCCCACTTTCATATCTTAACATTCAATTGGTCACAAGCAACATGCAAGGTTAGGGCTAGGCTTAGCTTAACATCCATACCTTTTAATGGAGTTTGCTGTATTATACTCATTTTAAAAAGCTTTTTCCAGAAGAAATGCAACACCAAAATGTATGTTTGCTTTAATTTTCATAGCGTTAACTTTTACATGTTATTCAAATATGTTCAGCATGCGGATGAAACACAACTGAACCCTAACCCTTACCCAAATGGGTCACTAGATACCTGGTGGATTTTAAGACATTTACCTCTTTATTTAACTAAATGAAAAGTGAAGAGAATGCACTATATTGTTGCTGCATCTCCACTTGCCTTGGATCCCACTGGAAACTGTAGTGTGGTTCTATGTCACGTGGATCGAGATACACACACACACACATCATTTTGCCTCACACATGTCTGTGTCCCATTAACAATGGCCGGAGCTTGTCAAGCTGAGAGGCCAGCTGCCAGAACCCCACCATCATTTATGATGAATAATCCCCCAGTAGATATTGACAGTTAGCCATGTCACACAGTGTCCAAGCCTTTTAAATCAGCTGTGAATTTTTTGGTATTAATATGGAGTTTGCATGTTCTCCCCATGTCTGCGTGGGTTTTCTCCGGGTGCTCTGGTTTCCTCCCACAAAGACATGCTGGGCTTAGGTTAACTGGTGTGAATGTGAGTGTGAATGGTTGTCTGACTCTCTGTGTTAGCCCTGTGACAGGCTGGCGACCTG
This sequence comes from Archocentrus centrarchus, assembly GCF_007364275.1. Classification (NCBI taxonomy): domain Eukaryota; kingdom Metazoa; phylum Chordata; class Actinopteri; order Cichliformes; family Cichlidae; genus Archocentrus; species Archocentrus centrarchus. The sequence continues at coordinate 36,273,141 of NC_044359.1, read as the reverse complement.
TACAGGGTGTGCCCCGCCTCTGCCCTATCACAGCTGGGATAGGCTCACAATGCTTTGCTTTATCCACTTCTTCTGACTGTCAGCTAATAGCAAATAATTTTGGTAATATAATAGATTTTTTTTAACTATAGAAGTAATAATATTTTACAGTTCTTCAGGCAGGAATGAGTGCAGATAGGTGAAGACATCCATGTAGAGTGCAGCAAGCTGCAGGAGGCTTGTCTCTGCCGGCCTTTCTGTTAAAGTCACTGCACTTTACCGTGTTGAGTTCATCTTTGACCACCAGGTGGCGGCAGAGATACACTGGTGGTGGTGTTAGAAAGTAGACATTCAGTCCCACAGAATACACACTATCACTGTCTGTTCAGCTGCAGAAAATGGGAGTTTGAACCTGTGTCAGCATTCTCCTATTTTAAGAGCAGTGCCTGTCAGAGTAGCTCCACCGTGGGCCTCCGTCTTCCTCTCATTTGTCTCTGCATCTCAAACGGCCGTTTCCTCATTAATTTGCCTGATGTTTGGTGGGTTTTGTTGGGTTGCTGTGACAGGTGAGGGGGCGTTACTGATCTGAAATGCCCTCCTTCTTAACCCGTCCCACTCTCACACATACCTACATCCATCACTCTCCCTGGCATGCTGACACGCCCCCCTCTCCATCTCTTATGGATATGTGCATTTGTGTGGGTGGGTGGGCCCACTGTTCTTTGGTTATGGAAATTTGAAAATATACATTTATATGTATGCACTCTCAACACCAGCCCCATTAATGTTTTATGCAAAATTTAAATTAAGTGAACCACAAGACATAATAGCAGCAATTTGAATGGAGAAACTAATCCCTTTCAGCCTTGAGTGTGACTCTCCCACTTTATTCTGAATATGTTTTAGTCACTCTCACTGACTTTTAAAGCTTTTTATTCATTCTGAGAGAGTGGGTGCAATTAAAATGTGGTTAGCCGCAGTATCCTGAAAAGGATGCCGTGAGGTTTTGAGTTCAAGTTGTACTTTGTTCAACTTTAACAGTGGATGTAAAGTTTTACATTTACATACATATTACACCTGCTGCTTGTATATATATATAGTCATGGAACTACACCATGTTGGAAGGCTGGAACTTCTCAACTGCAGGATGTTGAGTTGCCTGCGCCTGAAAGCTAAATCTTCAAGATGGAAGGTATAAATATGCCATATGTTCACATGTCAGCAGAGACAGCTCTATAACTCAAATTGATTTAGACTTCCAGTGAGCAGAAGACATCTTTTCCAACAATGTGATAGAAACAGAGGAGAAAATTAGCTACTGCGTGCTTTAATTGATCGTGCTGTCTCACTCACATCTCCGCCTGTAAGCGCGTCCCGTCTCTGTACAGATGTTCTCGTGATGCGTCTCCCTTCAGTCCTGTCTTAGTAAGTGTTCTGGTAATAGGAGGTACAGCAGGCACGAGAGAAATGGCAGCACATTGGCTGGTAAGCCTCCACATATGGCTTGTTTTGGTAAAGTGGGAGGTGCATATTCTAAGGAAATTTGCTAAAGGTGAGCAGTATCCAGCATCAGTGAGCACCTTGGGGAGACTAGATGCAATCCAGCAGTGACCCCCTTCCCCAATCCTCACTTAATCAATTAATGCCTCCTCTCTCCTCTTCCTCTTTCATTTTCCTCCTTTTCTCTCTCCTCTGCAGCCGTCCCACTTGCAGGCCTTTTACCTTTCTAAATATATCTTTGCCATGAGCGTTTTGCCTTCCCACCTCCACTGTGCATTGATTCTCTTCTAGCATTGATCTGAAATCCACTATCTGTGTGTGACTGTGTGGGTTTAAGTATGAGCGCCTCTCTGGTTGCGTGTAGGCGTGCACGCATGTTCACAAACATTATACGAGTATGTGTGTTCCAAATTTAGCCAATGGATTTTTCCCTTTTCTGTTTTTTGTTTCAGGCCTTCCTAGTGTCCCTTTAGTTCTGCTTTTGAGTTCTCAAATGTAAACCGAGTCTTTGACAGCTGTGTTTTTTCCTTCTTTGAGCAGTGCACTGCTTTGAATCAATGTGTGCATTTTACATGTGAACCTCCCAAATCACAATGGCTCCTTTGCTTTGCATATGAAAAGAGCTACTGAAGCCAAAATGCCTTTTATCTCCCAGTCAAATCCCATTTCTCCCCCTGTTTTAATTACAATATTTGTCATTTGAAGTGCAGACAGAATTTATATCTAAGTTGGTTCACCGGGTTATTAAATTATTCCTCTCTAGCGTTCTTACAGAGCAAAAAAAAAAAAAAAAAATGACAATATGATGTTGGAGACACCAACCCTTTGCACCAACCCTGTGTCCAGGTCAGGCTGCAATAATGAAACAGTCACATAGCACTCACAGCACCTGTTAATCCTGCTGCAGCCAGACTTCAGCTTTATTGTCCTGCAGTGCAAAAAAAAAAAGCCCATCCTTGTGCGTTTGCAGGCAGCCAGCCACTGATGGATTAAAAAGGACATGGGTGGAGAAGAATTTCCACACTCGCTGCTTGGCTACTTGGGGATATCGAAACGAGACGAGACGCCACAAGCTGAAATTCATTTCTCCTCCTTCCACAGTTGCCATCCCAGTTTTGTCAGAGAGGCGATCGATGCCCAGGCAATATAGCTCTGATGTATGCTGCTGCCAGTGGGGTATGATCTATGCCTGCTGTGCCATGGACAGGCTGTGTGCAACTTCTGCTACTGCCAAATGAGTAAAAGTATTAGAGAAATCACAAAAGTTTAAATTTGGCTTTCTTATATTTGTACTTTTCTACTTCTGCTCCACTATATTTTTGAATGCAGATACTGTACTCTGTACTCTATAGCTTTAATTTTACAGCTTTATTAACTCATAGTAACTTTAATCAAACAGAAATCTACTAATAAACGATGCTAACCAATCAAAATAATCTCCAGCCACAACACTGAACCGATATACACATCAATGACTTAATAATCATGATCCATTAATACGATGTCTGTGATTCTGGATAATACTGTAAGTACTTTTACTTTACGTACTTTTAAATATATTTGGTATAGTATTTGTATTACCCCACCCTGTTCTTGGTCCTTAAAAATCCTTAAATACCCGAGTAACAGACCTGTGCTGGTGTTTAACATTTATTATTCATTCTTCTTCCTGACACTCCACTTGGTGCCTCAGCACAGTGTGCATACCAGGTCTCATTTATCCTCTCTGCAGAAACTGCGTTTTCTCACTGAACAACAAAGCGTTCATAGAAACACGAAGCTCCAGTTATAACTCCATTATTAGCTACTGGTGTCTGAGCAGGAGGTAACAGAAGACAGTGTCAGGACATAATGGTGTCTTTGTTAGTTCTGACAGCTGTTAATTTCAGGCTGGCTTTGAAACTTCAAGGGATGCATTTAAAGTGTCAGATAATCAGTAAAGCATAAATCCCAGCGCATCGCAGCATGCATCAGAATGTCTGCAGGAAACTGAACTAAAAACATTAAATTAAGCATAAAAGAAACAAGTGCTCTCATCTGAGGCCAGCTGTGCAGCTAGAGGAAGGTCTGAGTGAGCACCACAGACCTGTGTGTGTGTGTGTGTGTGTGTGTGTGTGTGTGTGTGTGTGTGTGTGTGTGTGTGTGTGTGTGTGTGTGTGTGTGTGTGTGTGTGTGTGTGATTTTATTCCTTCTTTTTCTGTCTTTTAACCTTTAAAATGGAGGAAAATGGAAGGACCACTATTCTGTATAATTACTGTCCTTTTCATGATAAATATTTATTACAAAGTGGTGCACACTGACCTGCAAGCCATAATGAAGCTGTAATTGCTGCCAGTTAAATAAAGCCTCTCAGGCTGCAGTTATTCACTGTGCACAGGAGGAGAAACAGAACTTTGGAGTCGTCACCAGGAAGCATTTAAATATGAGTTCATGGTTTAAAGGTAACTGATATTAAATACATCCTGAAGTGTGGATCCACAAGGCTGTTCCATTCCACACTTACATTAATTAAAACAGATTATTTGCTAATTTGTAATCACAAATTCTGTTACCTGAGTCACTGTATACTCACGGTCTTAGCTTCAGTCTGAATAATCGCTACAACGAGCAGTTAAATAATCGATTATATTCTGCAGATACATCATCAACCATTATGCTGAGATGAGAGGAATCAACATATGTTCTATATTTTACTATGGATCTGTCCTAACTGTGAATCTCTTTATTAACTAGCCTATTGACGCTGTAACTATTGACGCTGTAACTCCATTGGTATGTTTGCTTTAATGATAACAAACTGGAATTTTCTTTCAGTAACTGGATTATTCCATCTTGCTGATTCCGAAATCTGGATCTTACTAGATTAGCCGAGACTGCGGTCGTTACTCAGGATCAGAGACGGTTGTAGAAGTGTTTACTCAGTGATTTATAGTTCTCATTTATCCTGTCATCATTAAAATAAGTACATGCCATTCATCAGAATAGATGACACAGAATTCAATAGACTGTTGAAATTAAAGGTGTCGATAAGGTGATGTGCCATAATGAAGCTCCAGCTTCAGCTTTTTCCCTCATCAGGTGCGTGGATGATGGTGGTGGAGAGAAAGGACTAACCTGTTGCTCCAAGCGTTCCCTTAAGTACTGGGTTACAATCTGGTGACGATGAAAAA